>NC_073402.1:2273471-2573471 GCF_028641065.1 Leucoraja erinaceus | reverse complement strand
TTTGTCATGTGTCCCAGAGAGGCCAATGAAATTCTTACTTGCTGCAGCACAACAGAATATGTAAACATAATACAAAATGGAAGATAAAAGTTCAGTGTGTCTATAGACCATAGACCATGTATACACAATAAATAAACAGATGTAGTGCAATGGTAATAATAGACTGCTATTGTTCAGAGCTTATTTGATGTTCAGTTTAATAACCTGATAGATGTGGGGAAGAAGCTGTTCCTGAACCTGAATGTTACAGGATTCAGGCTCCTGTACCTTCTTCCTGATGGCAACGGTGAGATGAGTGTGTGACCAGGATGGTGTGGGTCTGATGATGTTGGCTGTCCTTTTGAGCGACTGCGATAAATCCCTTCGATGGTGGGGAGGTCAAAGCCGGTGATGGACAGGGCAGTGGTCACAACTTTCTGCAGCCTTTTCCGCTCCTGGACGTTCAAGTTGCTGAACCAGGCCATGATGCAGCCGGTCAGAATGCTCTTTAACTTGTAGAAGTTAAAAAGAATCCTCCTTGACATACCGACTCTCCATAATCTTCTCGGGAAGTAGAGGCACTGATGTGCATTCTTTATGATTGCATCAGTGTGCTGGGACCAGGAAAGATCTTCGGAAATATGCAAGCCCAGGACTTTGAAATTCTTGACCCTTTCCCATTGATATAAATGGGATTGTGGTTCCCTATCCTTCCCCTTCCAAAGTCCACAATAGGTTCCTTGGGTTTTACTGGTGTTGAGAGCCAGGATGTTGTGCTGGCACCATTTGGTAAATCGGTTGATCCCACTTCTATACTTTGACTCATCACCATCTATGATTCATCCCACAACAGTGGTGTCGTCAGCGAACTTGATGATGGAGTTCGCGCTATGTCCGGCTACACAATCATTAGTATACAGTTAGTACAGCAGGGGGCTGAACACGCAGCCTTGAGGTGCTCCTGTGTTGATTGTTATCGGGGATGACATATTTCCACCAACAGGGACGGACCGTGGTCTGTGAATGAGGAAGTCGAGGATCCAATTGCAGAGGGATGTGCAGAGACCCATATCTGTGAGCTTGGTAACCAGCTTGGAGGGGATGATGGTGTTAAACGCTGAGCTGTAGTCTATAAACAACATCCTGACGTATGAGATTTTGTTGTCCAAGTGGTCCAGAGCGGAGTGGAAAGCCACTGAGATTGCATCCACCGTTGATCTGTTGTGGCGGTAAATGAACTGTAGTGAGTCAAGGTTCTTGTCGAGGTAGGAGTTGATATGCATCATACTCAACCTCTCAAAGCATTTCCTTATCACAGACATTAGTGCCACTGGTTGATAGTCGTTGAGGCACATCACCTTACTCTGTTTTGGCACCGGTATTATTGATGCCCTTTTAAAACAGGTGGGAACCTCAGACCTCTGAAGTGAGAGGTTGAAAATGTACGCAAAAACTCCAGCTAGTTCACCTGTGGTCAGGGTTGAACCAGCGTCTCTGGCGCTGTAAGGTAGCAGCTCTACCATTTTTTCCGATGTGCTGCCCTTCTGAAATACTCACCATAATGAAAGCAGAATGAAGATTGTTGAAACATTGAACATGTTTCCTGCTATGCCACCGTGTTATGTATCTCAATAATAGCACTAGGCTAGAAGACTAGGTTCAAATCCCATTCCAGTAACTTGCAGACTCGATCTAATCTGAGACTCCAGCACCTTATGTGGGATTGCTGAACTGAACTGAACTGGCTTTTGTATTGCAGAGGCCCTGTGGACAGTCCAGAGTTATCTCAAGATTTTCAGGATACTCTATCTAGGGGGAACATGAAAACCTTCATTGGTGACTTGAACTAAGGACCTGTGTCTATACCACAGTTACTATCAAGTTCAAGTTCAAGTGAGTTTATTGTCATGTGTCCCTGATAGGACACATTCTTGCTTTGCTTCAGCACACAAAACATAGTATAATAACAAAATAAGATATCTATATCAGGAGTTATAGAATAGTTTTTTCTTGTGTAATCTTGCAGTGTCAATATGGCAGGTGTGTTTCTAATATCATCGCAGTGATTATACCTTGTAAGTTTTTAATCGAAGGGCGGCACAGTGGTGCAGCAGTTGAGTTGCTGCCTACCAGTGCCAGAGACCAGGTTTGATCCTGATTACGGAGTTGGTACGTTCTCTCTGGAACCTACCTGGGTTTTCTCAGGGTGCTTTGGTTTCCTTCCACACTTCAAAGTCGTACAGGTTTGTATGTTAATTGGCTTCTGTAAAACTTGTAAATTGTCCCTGGAGTGTAGGATTGAACTATTGTATCGGGTGATCAATGGTCGGAATGGACTTGCTGGGCCAAAAGCCCTGTTTCCATAATGTATCTCTAAAGTTTAAAGTCTAAAGAGTGGACACAGCTCCACACATCAAGGCCACCGTATAAATATAGATCTTTATTTTTTTTGCACCAGGTCCATTGGGGCATTTCCTGATGGGAGCCAAGTTGGACATTATCTAAAAAGAAGATACTTGTTGGGGGAAGGAATACTAAAAAATCTTGGGTCTTGCCGCACACAGAACCTGCCAACCTCCTGAGTTCCTCCAACACATTGTTTGTTGCTCCTGACTCCAGCACCTGCAGTCTCTTCTGGCTTCTCGGTGAAGATATTTTGGTAATTAGGTTGTTCACCTGCAGAACCATCAATGAAGCTCCAGTGAAAGGAATGACAGGTCCCTATACCTGCTCCCTCGAACCCATCCAAGGACCACGAAAGTCCTTTCAGGTGAGGCAGAGGTTCACTTGTACCTCCTCCAGCCTCATCTACTGTATCCACAGTTCCAGCTGTAGACTCCTATATATCCTGCAAGACCAAGCACAGACTGGGGATCATTTCACTGAACACCTCCGCTCAGTACGCCTAGGCCTACATGATCTCCAAGTTGTCAAACACTTTAACTCCCTTTGCCATTCCCACACTGACCTTTCTGAACTGGGCCTCCTCCATTGTCAGGGTGGAACCACACGCAAATTGGAGGAACATCATCTCATATTTTGTATGGGCAGCTTACAACCCAGCGTATGAGTATTGATTTCTCTAACTTTCAGTAACCATTGCAACCCCTCTCTCTCCATCTCCCCCCTATCATCCAGCATCATCATGGGGGAGTCCAGAACCAGGGGCCACAGTTTAAGAATAAGTTGTAAGCCATTTAGAACGGAGATGACAAAACACTTTTTCTCATCTCCGTTTGTGAGTCAGTGGAATTCTCTGTCTCAGAGTGTGGAGGAGGCCAGTTCTCTAGATAGAGCTCTTAAAGATAGCGGAGTCAGGGGGTATGGGGAGAAGGCAGGAATGGGGTACTGATTGTGAATGATCATCCAAGATCACATTGAATAGCTCGAAGGGCCGAATGGCCTACTCGCACCTATTGTCTATTGCCCAGTTTCACTGTTTGCATCTACTTATTATCACCATTTCCACAGCTAACAACGGACCATTGTGAGCTCTACCGTTCCTTAATCATCATTGCTGGCTCTGATTTGTTCTTTTCATACCTATCATTTGTTCGTTCTGAACCTTTTCATACCTCTAGTTTCCCTCTCCCCTGACTCTCAGTCTGATGAAGGGTCTCGACCCATTCCTTTTTTCCAGAGTTGCTGCCTAACCAGTAATAGTATGAATATTGTTAGAAATTTAAAATAATTGTAAACTAATTTGATATAGTGGGGGGCTTACTATTTAATGGACTAATTACTGAGTAATAATACTCCTTTATATACTATGCAACATTTAACTTTGTGTAATGCACTGTTGGGTGCATTTACAGCTATTATGAACATAGCTGAAGAGGTTATTGTGTTGGGCCTGTTTCCATGTGGTATCTCTAAACATCAAATAACTGCTCTTTCCAGTGTATATCAGAACTGGTTACAGGCTAAAACTCTCTAGCCTGCACTGTTCTGACCTGACTGGTGATGTAGCAAAGGAACTACCGAAGATAGGCACAGTGTGCTGGATGAAAAGGGCGCCACCCCCAAACACATCCTTTATCTCCAAAGATGCTGCCTGACCTGCTGAGATACAGACAGCATCCATAGTTAGAATCGAACCTGGGTCTCTGGTGCTGTAGGGCAGTAACTATACCGCTGCACCACCGTGCCACCCTTGACTTAAGAAACGTTTTGAATCCAGGCCAAAGGCTACAGAGGCTCACCAATTTTAAAGCATTCACAATAGGAATTTGCTGAAACACTGTCATAATGGAAACAGCTGGCATAAGGACAAAAGCTCTATAATTAACTCAATCTAATGAGAAATGCTTCAGCAACACAATGCCAAGTGGAGTCAATGATTTTTATTTTGGGAATGGGGATGCAACTTGCTGAACTAGCTTTATATTTTACAGCAGACATTGGTCTATTGGATGTAGGATATGATGCTGTCACAGTTCATTATGTAACAGCAAACTTATCTTGACCAGGATGGTCCAAGCAATGACATATCATCTGTGAACAGATAAGCCATTGTACATGGGTGTTCATCGTGTTTAATGAAGTGACAATTTAGTCACAGGATCACATTGCTGACATGTATCCATTCAAATTAATTCAGAGAAATTGCACCTGCTATCTGTTTTTGAGGATTTTTCCAATAGTGGGAGAGTCTAGGAGTCTAGGCCACAGCCTTAGAATAAATGGACGTATCTTTAGAAAGATGAGGAGGAATTTATTTAGTCAGAGGGTGGCAAATCTGTGGAATTCATTGCCACAAGCCAAGTAATTTGGGGTTTTTTAAGGCGGAGATTGGCAGATTTTTGATTAGGGTGTCAGGAATTATGGGGAGATGGGTGGAGAATGGGGCTGAGAGAGAAAGATAAATTATCCATGATTGAATGACAGAGTAAACTTGATCAGCCGAATGGTCTAATTCTGCTCCTAGAACTTATGAATGTGAACTTATACTTACGTCTCCTCCTAACGTTCTGGCCCAACTGGCTGGAGAGTAATGTCTGCCAAGACCCACACATAAGTAATAGAAAAATGAACTTCCATTTTCATGGAGCTTTTTGCAACCTCAGGTCACCCTCACAACGCTGGACTTTTGAAGTTTTGGGATTGTTATAACATTAAATAAAACATATAAGGAGTAATGTATCGCACATAATATGAAGAAACATAAAAGCAACACATTTTTTTTTAGTTTAGTTTAGAGATACAGCGCAGAAACAGACCCTTCGGCCCACCGAGTCTGTGCTGACCAGCGATCCCCGTACATTAACACTATCCTACACACACTTGGGACAATTTACATGAAACCAAGCCAATGGGTCTACAAATCTGTACCTCTTTGGAGTATGGGAGGAAACCGGAGATCGCGGAGACAACCTATGCAAACTCAGTACAGCCAGCCCCCGTATTCAGGATCAAATCTGGCGCTGTAAGGCAGCATTTCCACCGCTGCGCCACCGTGTCGCACAATTGTGGAATTGATGGTGCTGCCTAATCGCGCCTTCCACGGAAATTAATTTGAATTCAAATATAATGTGGAAAAACTCTTTCAAATTGAAGAGTCAAGAGTCAAGAGTGTTTTGTTGTCAAAGGTCCCAAAATGGATAATGAAATTCTTACTTGCAGCAAAACAGCAGAATATATAAACATAGAACACTGTAAACAATATGATGAATGAAAAAAAGTTCAGTATATACTGAACTTATTTTTCATTTATCATATTTTATAGTTCTATGTTTACATACAGTATCCTGTTGAGCTGCTGCAAAAAAAATCATATTGCGTATATATATATATATATATATATATATATATATATATATATATATATATATATATATATGTACACATAAAAACAAACAATAATAGATTGATTATTATCTGGTCATGCATTAAACTACTCTCTGAGATGGCACCCACACTCATTAATGACAATGGGGGGGGGGGGGAGAATGGAGTCGGTTTACCCCATGACAGAAGGGGGAGGAATTGTACCGTTTGACAGCCACAGGGAAACATAGAAACATAGAAAAGAGGTGCAGGGAGGCCGTTCGGCCCTTCGAGCCAGCGCCGCCATTCATTGTGATCATGGCTGATCGTCCCCTAGCAATAACCCGTGCCTGCCTTCTCCCCATATCCCTTGACTCCACTATCCCCTAGAGCACTATCTAACTCTCTCTTAAATCCATCCAATGACTTGGCCTCCACTGCCCTCTGCGGCAGGGAATTCCATAAATTCACAACTCTCTGGGTGAAAAAGTTTTTTTTAACAGTCCCCTTTGACCTCCCCTTTATTCTAAGACGGTGGCCCCTGGTTCTGGTCTCACCCAACATTGGGACCATTTTACCTACATCTAGCTTGTCCAGTCCTTTTATCATTTTATACGTTTCTAGAAGTTATATGTTTCAACAAGTTATACGTTCATGTAGTGGATGATTGCTCCCTGTAACTGGGTTCACTAGGAGGTCCCTGCTCTTGGGTACAGCCATAACTGGCTGGACTATAATTCCCAAAATTTTGGGGGACCAGGCCAATCTGGCACTGCCAATATGCCTGTGGCTTAGTCTTGCTTGATTTTTGTCAACCATCGGTTTGTGAGACAAATTAGCGGAAAGCATACATAAACTTTCCTCCCCAATTGAGGGAGAAAGCATCCACTGCCTTGCTCCTGGATCCAGCTCGCAGGACACATATCAAGTAACTAATGGTTTAGTCTAGATGCAAACGGATCAACATCTGGTATGCCAAATTGTGTAGTTATTTTGTTAAATACTGTCTGATTCAACATCCATTCTGTGTTGTTATTAAACATTCGTGATCCAGCATCTGTCACCGTGTTATATCTACCTCGTATGTTTCCCAAATATTCGTTTCGATACACCAGTGCGAAATGAGGTTCGACAATCTGTCGTAAGATACAGATTTTACACCACCCTTGTTAATGGATATATGCCACCGCAGTGGCGTTATCAATCTGAATTTAAACAATGTTGCATATTGCTACAGGGAACCTTGAGTCCATATTGTGCCCCCAACAATTCTGGGTAATTGATTCCATGTGTTGGGGAATTACAGACTCCTGCTCATTCCATCTGCCCCCACAGCTCTAGACTATGTCGGAGGTTCCCCATCTTTAGCCGCTTGTGTAGGTCTGAAGAACCCCCGATGACTTTCAAGCAAAATTTCCCTTGAGCTGTCTCCCATTCGTTATCCACCATAGTTATTCAACAATAGCCTCTGCTGGCAATCCATAGTTTGCCAATTGCATGTAATCTGAGTGTTGGTTCCTTTGCTCGCTGTAAATTCTGGTAATGCAAAGGCCCGTGACGTACTGCTGGGAAAGCAGCTACTATTTGCCAATTACACTCGCTGTTTGCCTGATAGATGGTTAGTATTTGTCTATCAGGTCATAGCAGGCTTAATTAATATTGTCGTTTGCCCCTAGGCAAAGTCACCAACATATTTACTGTTTTTGATAGTAAATTCTAGGTAATCTATTAACCTTGTAGGTGTCAATTTTGATTTAACTGGATGGATGAGGTAACCAATTCTTTCAAACAAGGTTTTGGTTTGCTTTGACTGATGCTTCTGCCAATTCTTGGTGACTCCAAAAATGAAAATGTCCTCCAAATATGCCATTACTATGTGGTTTTGAGACCTTTGTAGTCCCAGAATTGATTTCTGTAGTTTAGTCAATAGTCTAGGAGCTGATGTCAACCCATTTGGCAGAGCCATGCCATCCAGATAAACTTCAAATATCTCCTGTTCTTAGTGAATAGACACCAAATAGAATGTATCTTTGAGGTCGATGCATGCCATGTGACCATTTTATAGGAGGCTCCTATAAAACAGTAGTTAGACCGTAACAAAAAATTGCTGTTTCTGAAAGTCTGTACCGCGCAAATAAGTTAAACCTGGATGAAGTGACATCCTCCATCTGTCACCTGTCCTGGAAGGCTATCCTGCCCAAAATACTGGGCCTGCCTTGAAGACAATTCCGGTCCGAGTTCCAAGTCTGCTTGGAACCTATGTATGTTGTGCAGTAAAAAATAATCACATGTTATTATCTGTTTTTTAAAACCAGATCTGAAATTCATGTTATTGTCATTTTGAACAAAAACACAAGAGTAAAATTACCAACATGTAACTGGTCCACAATCCCTTGTTTCAGTAAACCCAGACCCACCTACCTCCATGGCTACCGGTGGTCTTGTGGTAAGCCCAAAGGCCCCTGATGCGGTTCCTTTTCGCTCCTTGATTGGGAGTTGGACTGGTAGGAAGTGTGGATTCCATGTTTCGCCTGACCTCTGCTTGGGTCTTGGTCTG
Organism: Leucoraja erinaceus; assembly: GCF_028641065.1. Classification (NCBI taxonomy): domain Eukaryota; kingdom Metazoa; phylum Chordata; class Chondrichthyes; order Rajiformes; family Rajidae; genus Leucoraja; species Leucoraja erinaceus. The sequence goes on along the minus strand of NC_073402.1, from coordinate 2,565,169 downwards.
AAAACCTCATCATACTGAGCCTGCCTTGTCGGACAATTCTAGCCATAATTCTGAGTCTGCCTTGAAAGACGACTCTGATCATATTTCCGTGCCCAGCTTTCAAGCTACCACCGGCTTTAGTGAACTGCTTACCCCCTATGGAGGTGTGGGGTGTGTTGTCGCCTACTGATGAAGTTTTGCTTGTCGTTGGTACCTTGATTGGTCCGACAGCTTTTGCTTCCTTCTTCTGGTCTTACCTGAAGAGAGGATTCGGCGGCTGGTTTCTCCAAAGTCACCCTGATAGCGCTGTTCCCTTGCCGGCATTTGTGCGGATATTCTGCCAACTGCTGTCTCTTGAGGCCATATGCATGTGCTTCAGTATGTTCATACTTTAATTCGAGATCAGTTACCTACTGATCTCGAAACCAAATTTCATTTGAACGTTATGTGAGGTTCAAATGACAAATAAATGGTATTGTATTGTAATTTGAAATCAGTTACCTACTGATCACTCATATTCCCCTCCACTGAGAGTGAGATTTGTAGGTAGCCCTGAAAACAGGTGCTGCCACAGGCCCCTGAGGATACCTGCGCTGACAAGGCCCCTCCAGCAGGCCTAAATGAGATTCTTGCTTTGGGTCAGACTGAAATTTACCGTGAATGCTCCTCTCCTCAAAGCAGGAGACATTTGCTACATCTCTATCCAGGGAAGCACCCAGTCGTACCTGGATGATTGGAAAAGTATATATTTTCTTTTGTGCTTATTATTTATTTTATGTAAAGCACTTTGGTGTCAATGCAAGTTAACTTAAACAGTGCTATATAAGTAAAAGTTACTTACTTACTTCCTTTCTTCTTCTTGTCCCTGGGAAGGTTCCCCCCCCCCCTGCTTTTGTACTCTGATTTAGAGTGGTTTCTTCCATATGTACCTCCCCCTCCAATGGGGAAGACAATGGGCTGCCCCATTGTGTGAGGCTCCCAGCACCGGCACTGCTGTAGGCCCCAGGCTGACACAGTTCTCTCCTTTAGAGCAGGTCATTGTTGGAGCAACTTCTCCAAAAAGTTGCTGCTATGTGGGAGAGTCGTCCTCAGACGCTCTCTGTTGAGGGAGTGTATCCCTCTTCCCCCCAGACTCATCTGAGTCAACAGGTTTGTTTGACTTGCCGGTGGATTTTCCCGTACTGCAGGACCACCAACGGAGCTACCTCCTGCAACAAGTTCCTGCCGGTTCAGCTGCCGGCGCTAAATGTTGGAAAACACCGCCGCCCGCTACTGGTAATGCTGCCGTCTCCCCGCGGACCGTCTCCTCGACATCTGGGCCCTGAAACTACAAAATGTTTCAAGCCCGAAAGAACATTCCCTTACCTGCCCATCCTGACGGACTGGGAGGACACAATGCCTGCCAGTCCGTCAGACGTGATGACGCGCACGCAGACGGACGGCCCTTCTTCACATAATCACTCACGTGACTCCGAAGTAAAATTGCCCATCTGCAATTGGACTTTCCACTGTAAAGAACGACATTTGTCCAAATGACCCCTCCATGTTTTACTATTCATGTTGTATTTGTCTAATCAGCAAAGACCATTCCTCGTAAAATACTTTGTCCAATCCAAGCTCCATTTCAGGGTGGACATCAATACATTGGATGCAAAATAAATATATTTTAGTGGAACAGAAAGAAATAGAAAGAGATGAAGGGAAAATACTGAAGGTGGAATTGCTGCCTTTAGACTTTACAAATACAACGGGGAAACAGGCTCTTGCACCCTCCACGTCTGCGCCAAGCAGTGATCACCCTGTATACGAGGACTATCCTGCACGTACACGAGGTACAATTTACAATTTATAGAACCAAATTAACCTACAAACCTGTACTTCTTTGGAATGTGGGGGAAAACTGGAGCACCTGGATAAAACCCACACTGTCACAGGGAAAACATGCAAACTACACAATGCAGCACATGTAATCATGATTGAGTCAGGGTCTCTGGCGCTGTAAAGGGCCTGTCCCACTTGGCCGTCATTTACACAACAGGCCGGTAATGACTGACACGCGATGGTTGCGCGACGGTCGGGTGATGGTCGCACACGTCATCATGTGTCTGCATAGCCGTCTGGAGCGCATGAATTCATTTGAAGATATACACAAAATGCAGGAGTAACTCAGCGGGACCGGCAGCATCTCTGGAGAGAAGGAATGGATGATGTTTTGGGTCGAGACTCTTCTTCAGTCTGAAGAAGTAGTAGTGGGGGCGGACCCGGATCTGCAACGGCCGAGCTCGCCGATCGTTTGCCTGCTTCTGCTGCTGTTGGAGGTGAGACGTTGCACTGTGCCAGGGTCTTGGACCTGTCCCACTTTGGCCGTCAGTTACGTGACAGGCAGTGTCGCACGAAGATTTTGTACAGGACGAAATCCACACTCCTCCACACCAACCCATGCACCCGTCCCGCACTATCCATACGCTACCCACGCACTACCCACACCCTAGCAGGTCGCATAAATGGCGCACGAAGGATGGCCAAGTGGGACAGGCCCTTAAGGCAGCAACTCTACTGTTGTGCCACTGTGCTGCCCTTTGGTGATGATTGAGCTTCATGAGTTGTTTAAAAGTAAGTTTTGGAAGGAGAAGTCGGGAGCGAGTGTTTCACCTGGCCAAAAGACTCGCAAATAGACACAAATTTAACATTACTGGCCAAAGAACCAGGGATGAGAAGAATCCTTTCGGTGTGGCATGTTGCCATGTTCAGGAATGCACAGATTGGAACGTGGCAGGAGAAGATTTATTGGCAAGTTTTGAAAACGGATTAAAGATACACTTCAAAGAGAAAAGACAAGAAGGGCAACAGGAACTGTGCAATAGTAATTAGTTGGATCTTTCAAAGTCCTTCCTCAGAGACAATGAGGCAAATGGCAGCCTTGTTCTATAAAGCTCAGAAGAAATAAATACCAGCGAGATATAATATGAGAAAGCGTAAATAATAAACTATTCATGAAACCTTGGTGGGTGAGTTATGCTAAGCTGTCCAATCGGAGATCTGAGAGAGAACAGTCAGGAGATGTTACATGTGAATGAAATGCAAAGTCCAGGTTAGTGCCTACTTTGGCGTAGAAAGTGTTCACTGCCAGCTCTGATCATTGACCTAGCGTGCATGAGGAAGCACAAAGTGTGAGAGTGCACCTGGGCCTGACGAAACTCAATTCAATGGATGATGACAGAGAGCTAAGGAACATAGAAAGCTGGAGCAGATGGATTGTCCTTCCCTGTCACATTCACACGTAGTACACACAGTGTGTGGAAATCTTTAATTCCATACCAGCTCTTGAGTGTCGAGTTATGATGCATTGGATTATGTATTCTCTGGGCCATTGCTTGCCAAGTGCCAGAGGCAGTGGTGATTAAACTCTGCTCTGTGATGCTATGTCTACAGCTCAGTGCAGGAGCAGCTTTCATCCCAGGCTGCCGACACAAAGTAGAAGTGATTCAGTTCCTAAATGATCCATTTAAGAATTAATCTGGAGGTGCTCGTTGCCAATGCTGCAAAACATGACATCAATAATATCAAGGATACAAGGAAGTGCAGATGCTGGTTTACAAATAAAAGTTCTGGAGTAACTCAGTGCGTCAGGCAGCATCTCTGGAGAACACAGACAGGTGACGTTTGGGGTCGAAACCCGCCTTCAAACAAATTGTGGTTAGTGGAAGATAGCTGGGAGAGAGACGGGCCAGGACAAAGCCTGGTGAGTGATTGGTGGATGCATGTGAGGGGAGGTTTAATGACTGGGATGTGTCGGAAGGAACTGCAGATGCCGGTTTAAAAGATAGACACAAAATAGATTGATAGACGAAGATAGACACAAAAAGCTGGAGTAACTCAGCGTAACAGGCAGCATCTCTGGAGAGAAGGAATGTGTGACGTTTCTGGTCTAGACCCTTCTTCGGACACTGGAAGATGGTTGGACAAAGGCCAGAGATGAAAAGACAAAAAAATGTGAGATAAAGATGACGTGTGTATTGTGAAGGTGAAAGGGGACGAAGGAGAAATGGGTGCCATCCAGGTGGGGCATGGAAAAGTAGATAGATAGATAGATAGATAGATAGATAGATAGATAGATAGATAGATAGATAGATAGATAGATAGATAGATAGATAGATAGATAGATAGATAGATAGATAGATAGATAGATAGATAGATAGATAGATGACGTGACATGAGAATTAAGGGACTGAAGTTTAGGGGTAACATGAGGGGGAACTTCTTTACTCAGAGAGTGGTAGGTGTGTGGAATGAGCTTCCAGTGAAGGTGGTGGAGGCAGGTTCGTTTTTATCATTTAAAAATAAATTGGATAGTTATATGGATGGGAAGGGAATGGAGGGTTATGGTCTGAGCGCAGGTATATGGGACTAGGGGAGATTATGTGTTCGGCACGGACTAGAAGGGTCGACATGGCCTGTTTCCGTGCTGTAATTGTTATATGGTTATATGGAGATAGATAGATAGATAGATAGATAGATAGATAGATAGATAGATAGATAGATAGATAGATAGATAGATAGATAGATAGATAGATAGATAGATAGATAGATAGATAGATAGATAGATAGATAGATAGATGCAGGAGTAGGCCATTCGACCCTTCGAGCCTGCACCGCCATTCAATGGCCATGGCTGAACATCCTCAATTAGTATCCCGTTCCTACCTTCTCCCCATATCCACTGACTCTACTATTTTTAAGAGCCTTATCTAGCTCTCTCTATATGTTTCAATTTCATCCTTCTAAACTCCAGAGTGTACAAGCCCAGCTGCTCCATTCCCTCGAGAGTCATATGACAGTCCCGCAATCCCGGGAAATAACCTTGTAAACCTACGCTGCACTCCCTCAATAGCAAGAATATCCTTTCTCAAATTAGAGGACCAAAACTGCACACAATACTCCAGGTGTGGTCTCACTAGGGCGCTGTACAACTGCAGAAGGACCTCTTTGCTCCTATATTTGATTCCTCTTGTTATAAAGGTCAACATGCCATTCGCATTCTTCACTGCCTGCTGTACCTGCATGCTTACTTTCATAGACTGATGCCATTTAGAGGCCAACGTGATGCCATTTAGATAGTAATCTGCCTTCCTGTTTTTGCTACCAAAGTGGATAACCTCACATTTATCCACATTATAATTCATCTGCCATGCATCATCCCACTCCCATAACCTGTACAAGTCACCCTGCATTCTCATAGCATCTACCTCACAGTTCACACTGCCACCCAGCTTTGTGTCATCTGCAAATTTGCTAATGTTCCTTTGAATCCCTTCATCCAAATCATTGATGTAAATTGTAAATAGCTGCGTTCCCAGCACTGAGCATTGCGGTACCTCACTAATCATTGTCTGCCATTCTGAAAGGTACCCGTTAATCCCTATTCTTTGCTTCCTGTCTGCCAACCACTTCTCTATCCATGTCAGCACTCCACCCCCAATACCATGTGCCCTAATTTTGCCCACTAATCTCCTATGTGGGTCCTTATCAAATGCTTTCTGAAAGTCCAGGTACACTACATCCATAGGCTCTCCCTTGTCCATTTCCCTAGTTTCAAAAAATTACAGAAGATTTAGTCAAGCATGATTTCCCCTTCGTAAATCAATGCTGACTCGGACCGATCCTATTACTGCTATCCAAATGTTCATCTATTTCATCTTTTAAAATTGACTCCAGCATCTTCCCCACCAACGATGTCAGGCTAGCTGGTCTATAAATCCCTGTTTTCTCTCTCCCGCCTTTCTTAAAAAGTGGGATAACATTAGCTACCCTCCTCTGGCCTCTGCTATATCAGGAAGATTGTTTGTGTTCTCCCGGTTGAAGACAGATCCAAAGAGATAGATAGATAGATAGATAGATAGATAGATAGATAGATAGATAGATAGATAGATAGATAGATAGATAGATAGATAGAAAGATAGATAGATAGATAGATAGAAAGATAGATAGATAGATAGATAGATAGATAGATAGATAGATAGATAGATAGATAGATAGATAGATAGATAGATAGATAGATAGATAGATAGATAGATAATAAATGTAAACAAATAGATACAAATAGATAGATAAAGAAAGAGGGGTTACTTGTAGGTTAGTTTCCTAAAATTGGGGAATTTAATGTTCATACCTTTGGGCTGTTAGCTACCAAAGTGGAATATGAGATACTGTTTGTTACTCCAGTTTGCACGTGGCCTCATCAGGACAATGGAGGAAGCCCTGAACAGAAAGGTCAGTATGGGGATGGGAAGGGGAGTAAAAATGGTTAGCACCCGGGAGATCAGGCAAATTGTTCTGGATCTCCCAACCAGAGGAGGGGATGGAAAAGAGAGGGTATTTGGGATGTTATTTGAAGTTGAAGAGTTTCATGTTAATTCAGTTGGGTTGTAACTTACGCAAGGGGAATAGGAGGTGCTGTTCCTCCAATTGTGTGTGGCCTTACTCGGGCAATAGAGGAGGCCCAGGACAGAAAGTTCGGTACAGCAATGGAAAGAGGAATTAAAATGGTTAGTAACTGAGAGATCCAGTAGGCCTTGACTGAGGCCAAGTGTTGGATGAAACTGCCGCCAAATCTACATTTAGTCTCGCCAATGTAAAAAGGGCCACACAGGAAGCATCAAATGCCATAGACATGGCTTGACAATACCTGTGAATCTCTGCCTCATCTGAAAGAGCAGCTGGGGTCCTTGATATAAGTGAGACAGGAGGTATAGGGACAGGTATTACTTCTCCTACGGTTGCTGGAGAAAAACCTGAGGAGTGGCAGGTTGGATGGGAAAGGATGAATGAACCAAAGAGTGTTGGAGGGTGCGATCTCTTCAGAAAGTGGTACTGTTGGAGACGGGAAGATCAACTAGTGGTGGGAATACTTTGAAGGTGGTGAAAATATCTGAGAATGATATATTGGATATGGAGGCTAGTGAAAGATGAAGACCAGGGAAACTATCCTTGTTTATTATGGGAGAAGGGGTAAGAACTGAACTGCAGGACACAGAGTAGACACGGGTAATAGCCACAACTGCTACAGCAGCGGAAAATCCACATTTACAGAAGAAAGAGGACTTCTCGGATGTCCACGAGGGAAAGCCTGGGAGGTTATTCAGCGGAGATGGAGTTGTTGAGGGTAAGAGATGATGCCTTTCGCAAGATGCACCAAATTCCACCAACATGTATCCTTCCCCACTAGAGTAGACAAGACACTGGACAAAGTCTACACCAACATGGCTGAAGCTTACAAAGCCATCCCCCTCCCCCACCTTGGTCAGTCTGATCACGTCTCATTGTTCCTGCTCCCTAAGTACTCCCCACTCATCAGACGGGTTAAACCAACTGTAAGGACAGTTAAAGTCTGGTCAGAGGAAGCGGACTTCACACTTCAGCAGTGTTTTGGAAACACTGACTGGAAGGCGTTTGCAGCCCAGGCCACCCTTGACTCTCACACGGACATTGATTCCTATACATCCTCTGTTCTGGACTTTATAAACTCCACCATCAATAGTGTCACCTCCCTCAAACAGGTGACCATATACCCGAATCAGAAGCCATGGATGAACAGCGAGGTCAGGCTACTGCTGAAAGCACGGGACACCGCTTTCAGGTCAGGCGATGCTCGAGCCTACAGTTCATCCAGGGCTAACCTGAAGAGGGGCATCAGGAAGGCCAAGCACTGCCATAAGCTCAGGATTGAGGAGCACTTCAACAACAACTCCGACCCCCGACGCATGTGGCAAGGCATCCAGGCCATCACGGACTACAGACCCTCCAACATCACCCCCACATCCAGCGACGCCTCCTTCCTTGAGGAGCTTAACCACTTCTATGGCCGCTTCGACAGGGACAATCTAGAGACAGCCATCAAGGCTGTGCTACCTGCCGATCACCAACCCCTCACACTCACCCCCTACGACGTGTACGTGGCACTGAGTAGGACTAATGCACGTAAGGCTGCTGGCCCTGACGGCATCCCCGGGCGCATGCTCAGTGCCTGTGCTGCGCAGCTGACAGACGTCTGGACTGACATCTTCAACCTGTCACTTGCCCAAGCAGTTGTCCCCACTTGCCTTAAAGCCACCTCCATCGTGCCAGTGCCAAAACACTCCACTGCGGCAAGCCTCAACGACTTCCGCCCAGTTGCACTTACCCCCATCATCACCAAGTGCTTCGAGAGGCTGGTCCTGGCACACCTCAAAAGCTGCCTACCCCCCACACTGGATCCCTATCAGTTTGCCTACCGCAAGAACAGGAGTACGGAGGATGCCATCTCAACGGCACTTCACTCCGCCCTCTCCCACCTTGACAACAGAGACACTTATGTAAGAATGCAGTTCATCGATTACAGCTCAGCATTCAACACCATTATTCCATCAAAACTGATCACCACACTCGGTAACCTGGGCATCGACCCCTCCCTCTGCAACTGGATACTGGACTTTCTAACCAACAGACCCCAGTCTGTGAGGTTAGACAAGCACACCTCTTCAACCCTCACCCTGAACACCGGCGTTCCTCAGGGCTGTGTGCTGAGCCCCCTCCTCTACTCCCTCTTCACCTATGACTGCACACCTGTACATGGTACTAACACCATCATCAAGTATGCAGATGATACAACGGTGATTGGCCTCATCAGCAACAACGATGAGCTGGCCTACAGGGAGGAGGTCCAGCACTTAGCAGCATGGTGCGCTGACAACAACCTGGCCCTTAACTCCAAGAAGACCAAGGAGCTCATTGTAGACTTCAGGAAGCCCAGAGGTGGCACGCACACCCCCATCCACATTAACGGGACGGAGGTGGAACGTGTTTCTAGCTTCAGGTTCCTGGGAGTCAACATCTCCGATGACCTCTCTTGGACCCACAATACCTCTACTCTGATCAAGAAGGCTCATCAGCGTCTCTTCTTCCTGAGGAGACTGAAGAAGGTCCATCTGTCTCCTCAGATCCTGGTGAACTTCTACCGCTGCACCATCGAGAGCATCCTTACCAACTGCATCACAGTATGGTATGGCAACTGCTCTGTCTCCGACCGAAGGCACTGCAGAGGGTGGTGAAAATTGCCCAACGCATCACCGGTTCCACGCTCCCCTCCATTGAGTCTGTCCAAAGCAAGCGCTGTCTGTGGAGGGCGCTCAGCATCGCCAAGGACTGTTCTCACCCCAACCATGGACTGTTTACCCTCCTACCATCCGGGAGGCGCTACAGGTCTCTCCGTTGCCGAACCAGCAGGTCGAGGAACAGCTTCTTTCCGGCGGCTGTCACTCTACTAAACAACGTACCTCGGTGACTGCCAATCACCCCCCCCCGGACACTTATTATTTATTTTTTTATTCAAATCGTTTGCTATGTCGCTCTTCAAGGGAGATGCTAAATGCATTTCGTTGTCTCTGTACTGTACACTGACAATGACAATTAAAATTGAATCTGAATCTGAATCTGAATCTGAATGCAGAGTGGAAGGATAATTGTTGCAATCAATGGATTTAAAGTAAAATGCACCTTACTGTTTCTTGTGTCTCTGTGGGTTGGTGTCAATATTAACAAAGCCAATTAACTTGCCAGCTAAATTTCCAAGCATTTATCTACTCTTAAAAGGAATGAGCAATAGACAATGTCATATGCTGCATGTACTGATTCAGGTACTTTACCTTGAAACATTGTAGTACAATATCTTTCATTGCAGACACCTGTAGATAGGTTGCATTTTAGTAGTGTCGGAAGGAACTGCAGATGCTGGTTTAAATCGAAGATAGACACAAAATGCTGGAGTAACTCAGCAGGACAGGCAGCATAAGTGGAGAGAAGGAAAGGGTGACATTTCAGGTTGAGACCCTTCTACCCATTCCTTCTCTCCTGAGATGCTGCCTATCCTGCTGTGTTACTCCCGCATTTTGTGTCTATCTTACATTTTAATAGCGTTCAGTAAGAAATTATTGTTTTAATATCAAAATTCTTCATCATTAGTTTAGTTTCATTTAGAGATACAGAGTGGAAACAGGCCCTTAGGTGAACCAAGACCAGGCCAACCAGTGATCACCCGTTCTATGTTATTGCAGTTTCACATTATACACACTACGGGCAATTTACAGATGCAAATTAACCTACAAACCTGCACATCTTGAGAATGTGGGAGGAACCCGGAGCACCTGGCGATAACCCACGCACTCACGGGGAGAACATACAAACTCTGTACAGTCAGCATGTAATCAGGATCAATCCCAGGTCTCTGGCTCTGTATAGCAGCAACTCTACCGCAGCACCATCACGCTGCCCTCGGTTGAAGATGTTTCCGCTTTAGAAGAGGAAAAATCTTCTGCAGTAACTTCAGCAAAGATCAGCAAAGGTTTTCCAAAAGGTATACATGGCACTGTGATGCAGCAGCAGAGTTGCTGCCTTATGAGCGCCAGAGACCCGGGTTCAATCCTGACTGTGGGTGCTTGTTTGTACGGAGTCCCCGTGAACTGCGTGCGTTTTCTGCAGGATCTCTGGTTTCCTCCCACACTCCAACCACATACAGATTTGCTGGGTTAATTGGATTCTGTAAATTGTTCTTTGTGTGTAGGGTAATGTAAGGATGTCCTTACATTACCCTGATGTAAGGCAGATCACAAGTCCTACAGTAAGATTATTACACCTAAGGTACTGGAAGAGAGAAGGTGGGAGACAGTGAGAAAGGGAGGGAAGCATGGAATGCCAACGTCCCCGGGTGTTGTACCTCTTGTGAACAGGTTCACCCACTTAGAAGCTGTCTGGACAGATGACGTGTTTACACTGAGCGGCGGACTAGCTTGCCATGCGAATAGGGCTGTTGAGCCAAAACCAAAAAGGCCTAAGGCAGGCAAGGCCATTGTAGTGGGAGACTCCATTGTGAGAGGTTCGGACAGGGGTTTCTGCGGCAACAGATGGGATTCGAGGATGGTGTGCTGCCTTCCTGGTGCCAGGATCCAGGATGTCACGGACAGAGTGCAGAAATTCCTCAAGGGCAAAGGTGAACATCCGGAAGTGGTAGTGCATGTCGGCACAAACGATGTCGGAAAGAAGTGGATGAATTTTCTGCAGCGTGACTTTAGAGAGCTCGGAAAAATGCTAAAAAGCAGGACCTCCAGGGTTGTTATCTCCTGTTTGCTTCCAGTTCCTCGTGCTGGCGAGAGCAGGAACAGGGAGATACGGGACCTGAACGTGTGGCTGAGGAACTGGTGCATGAGGCAGGGATTTAGATTCTTAGATCACTGGGAGCTGTTTTGGGGTAAGGGGGAACTGTACAAAAGGGATGGATTGCATCTTAACAGGTGTGGGACCAGCATTCTGGCAGGCAGGTTTGCCACTGTTACACGGGTGGTTTTAAACTGAATAAGAGGGGTGGGGTGTCGAATGGGATAGTGGAGGATGGAGTTAAAGGGAAAGGGTTTCTTAAATGTGTGAGCGTAGAGACAGAGGGGTGTAAAATGAGGGTAGAAGCAATAGGTAGCAAGGTGAAAAGTAAAAGCGGCAGGCCGGCAAATCCAGGGCAAAAATCAAGAAGGGCCACTTTTCAACATAATAGTATAAGGGGTAAGAGTGTTGTAAAAACAAGCCTGAAGGCTTTGTGTCTCAATGCAAAGAGCATTCATAATAAGGTGGGTGAGTTGAATGTGCAGATAGCTATTAATGACTATGATATATGGGATCACGGGGACATGGCTCCAGGGTGACCAAGGCTGGGAGCTGAACATCCAGGGATATTCAATATTCAGGAGGGATAGACAGAAAGGGAAAGGAGGTGGGGTAGCGTTGCTGGTTAGAGAGCAGGTTAACGCAATAGAAAGGAAGGACATTAGTTTTGAGGATGTGGAATCGATATGGGTAGAGCTGCGAAACCCAAGGGGGCAGAAAACGCTAGTGGGAGTTGTGTACAGGCCACCTAACAATAGTAGTGGAGTTGGGGATGGCATCAGACAGGATATTAGAAATGCGTGCAACAAAGGTAAAACTGTTATAATGGGTGACTTCAATCTACATATAGATTGGGTGAATCAAATTGGCAACGGTGCTGAGGAAGAGGATTTCTTGGAATGTATGCGGGATAGTTTTCTAAACCAACATGTAGAGGAACCAACGAGAGAGCAGGCTACTCTAGACTGGGTATTGAGTAATGAGGAAGGGTTAGTTAGCAGTCTTGTTGTGCGTGGCCCCTTGGGCAAGAGCGACCATAATATGGTTGAGTTCTTCATTAGGATGGAGAGTAACATCGTTAATTCAGAAACAAGGGTCCTGAACTTAAAGAAAGGTAACTTTGAGGGTATGAGACGTGAATTGGCCAAGATAGACTGGCGATTGATTCTTAATGGGTTGACGGTGGATATGCAATGGAAGGCATTTAAAGCCTGCATGGATGAACTACAACAATTGTTCATCCCAGTTTCACAAAAAAATTAATCAGGGAAGGTAGTACATCCATGGATAACAAGGGAAATCAGGGATAGTATCAAAACAAAAGATGAAGCGTACAAATTAGCCAGAAAAAGCAGCCTACCAGAGGACTGGGAGAAATTCAGAGACCAGCAGAGGAGGACAAAGGGCTTAGAAACATAGAAACATAGAAACATAGAAATTAGGTGCAGGAGTAGGCCATTCGGCCCTTCGAGCCTGCACCGCCATTCAATATGATCATGGCTGATCATCCAACTCAGTATCCCGTATCTGCCTTCTCTCCATACCCTCTGATCCCCTTAGCCACAAGGGCCACATCTAACTCCCTCTTAAATATAGCCAATGAACTGGCCTCAACTACCCTCTGTGGCAGAGAGTTCCAGAGATTCACCATTCTCTGTTAGGAAAGGGAAAATAAATTATGAAAGAAAACTGGCAGGGAACATAAAAACTGACTGCAAAAGCTTTTATAGATACGTGAAGAGAAAAAAAATTGTTAAAACAAATGTAGGTCCCTTGCAGTCAGAAACGGATGAATTGATCACGGAGAACAAGGACATGGCAGACCAATTGAATAACTACTTTGGTTCTGTCTTCACTAAGGAAGGAATGCAGTCTGAGCAGAATCCAAACTTCGATCAATGTCAGGTATAAACTGATTCAGTTTAAAGTCATCCACAGACTCCATTACTCAAAGACCAAATTACATTGAATCTACCCTGCAATTTCTCCATTATGTGACAGATGCAAAAGTGCAGATGGTTCTTTAACACATATTTTCTGGCTCTGTCCTCATATACAAAGATACTGGTCTAAAATATTTAAGTGGTTTTCTGGGGTCTATGGAAAATATATTCTCCCTGATCCAGAACTGGCACTTTTTGGATGCTCAGAGACTGCTTTGTACTTCACGTCTGAAGAACAACAAGCACTGGTGCTTGGTATGGTGGCAGCCAAGAAAATGATCCTAACAGACTGGAAATCATCTACACCCCTCTGCTTCGAAAAATGGCTCAATGAAATGATAATAATCATACAGATGGAAAGGATACGCTTCTACAACTTCAAGGTACCAAACAACTTTTTAACTGTTTGGGGACCATTTATCAACCATCTCAAAGTCCAATAATTTCATTATTTCATATTATCTGCAGTGATGTAGTCCTGTGACCTTTACTTCTGCTTTTGCAATGCATGACTGTGTAGCACCAGTCTGAAGAAGGGTTTCGGCCCGAAACGTTGCCTATTTCCTTCGCTCCATAGATGCTGCTGCACCCGCTGAGTTTCTCCAGCTTTTTTGTGTAACCTTCGATTCTCCAGCATCTGCAGTTCCCTCTTAAACACTGTGTAGCACCATGTGGATTGTACCAATACTGTTATGTCTGGCGGCTTTGTTTTATTATTTATTTATTTTTTTTAATTATAATTTTTTTTTCTTTCCTTTTTTTTTCCTGTTGTCTTTGTCAGTTTTTATTATTTTTTTTTTTGTTTGTTTTGTTCTGTTTTGTTAAAAAAATTGTATAAAGTAGTAAAAAATATTAAAACACTAAGGAAGACATAAATAATCTGCCGGAAATAGCAGGGGATCGGGGGTCAAATGAGATGGAGGAATTGAGTGAAATCCAGGTTGGCCGGGAAGTGGTGTTAGGTAAATTGAATGGATTAAAGGCCGATAAATCTCCAGGGCCAGATAGGCTGCATCCCAGAGTACTTAAGGAAGAAGCCCCAGAAATAGTGGATGCATTAGTGATAATTTTTCACAACTCTTTAGATTCTGGAGTAGTTCCTGAGGATTGGAGGGTAGCTAATGTAACACCACTTTTTAAAAAGGGAGGGAGAGAGAAAACAGGGAATTACAGACGAGTTAGTCTAACGTCGGTAGTGGGGAAACTTCTAGAATCAGTTATTAAAGATGGGATAGCAGCACATTTGGATAGTGGTGAAATCATTGGACAAAGTCAGCATGGATTTATGAAGGGTAAATCATGTCTGACGAATCTTGTAGAATTTTTCGAGGATGTAACTAGTAGAGTGGATAAGGGAGAACCAGTGGAGGTGTTATATCTGGACTTTCAGAAGGCTTTCGACAAGGTCCCACATAAGAGATTAGTATACAAACTTAAAGCACACGGTATTGGGGGTTCAGTATTGATGTGGATAGAGAACTGGCTGGCAGACAGGAAGCAAAGAGTAGGAGTAAACGGGTCCTTTTCACAATGGCAGGCAGTGCCTAGTGAGGTACCGCAAGGCTCAGTTCTGGGACCCCAGATATTTACGATATATATTAATGATTTGGACGAGGGAATTGAATGCAACATCTCCAAGTTTGCGGATGACACGAAGCTGGGGTGCAGTGTTAGCTGTGAGGAGGATGCTAGGAGGCTGCAAGGTGACTTGGATAGGATGGGTGAGTGGGCAAATGCATGGCAGATGCAGTATAATGTGGATAAATGTGAGGTTATCCACTTTGGTGGCAAAAACAGGAAAGTACATTATTATCTGAATGGTGGCCGATTAGGAAAAGGTGAGATGCAACGAGACCTGGGTGTCATGGTACACCAGTCATTAAATGTAGGCATGCAGGTGCAGCAGGCAGTGAAGAAGGCGAATGATATGTTAGCATTCATAGCAAAAGGATTTGAGTATAGGAGCAGGGAGGTTCTACTGCAGTTGAGCAGGGTCTTGGTGAGACCACACTTGGAGTATTTCATACAGTTTTGGTCTCCTAATCTGAGGAAAGACATTCTTGCCATAGAGGGAGTACAGAGAAGGTTCACCAGACTGATTCCTGGGATGTCAGGACTTTCATATGAAGAAAGACTGAATAGACTCGGTTTGTACTCGCTAGAATTTAGAAGATTGAGGGGGAATCTTATAGAAACTTACAAAATTCTTAGTTGGTTGGGCAGGCTAGATGCAGGAAGATTGTTCCCGATGTTGGGGAAGTCCAGAACAAGCAGTCACAGTTTAAGGATAAGGGGGAAATCTTTTAGGACCGAGATGAGGAAAACATTTTTCACACAGAGAGTGGTGAATCTCTGGAATTCTCTCCCGCAGAAGGTAGTTGAGGCCAGTTCATTGACGATATTTAAGAGGGAGTTAGATGTGACCCTTGTGGATAAAGGGATCAGGGGGTATGGAGAGAAGGCAGGTACAGGATACTGAGTTGGATGATCAGCCATGATCATATTGAATGGGTGCAGGCCGAATGGCCTACTGCTGCACCTATTTTCTATGTTTCTATGTTTCTATGACGTGGAGATTGCTGGTCAACATGGAATCGGTTGTCTGAAGGGCCTGTTTCAACACTGTATCTCTAAACTAAACTAAACTAAACTAAACCTCAAAGTATTCTGAACAAAAAGATCAGTCTGAAGAAGGGCCTCAACCCGAAACGTCATCCATTCCTTCTCTTCAGAGATGCTGCCTGTCCCACAGAGTTACTCCAGCACTTTATGTCAATATTCTGAACAATTAACAACTCCAGCAATAATTATCTATATAATTAAAAGTCTAAACTTGACCACTTTCTGTTTGCATTGTATATTGATTTTAGAAAAAACGCGACCACTTACGGCAGTAATTTTTGGTCACCTTACTCAAAGCCCCAGATAACAGAGTCAGAGGATTTTTCCCATCGATGAAAAATAAAAGACTTATTAATGTCAATCGTGCCATGAAGGCCATGCCCCTTCTGGCAGGAGGGGGAGGATCTATAAAACCTGGAAATGTGGGCGTGGCTCAGTCTCTGCAAGATGGGGGTGGGACAGATTCACGACTCTCAGTCTGAGTTGGAAATCTACAGAACACTGAGAATACTGCCCTGTGAGTGCACTTAATGTGTTTTTAAACTGAGCCTTTTGCAACTGTGTGGCTATTGAAATGTGTGCCTTTTGCAACTGTGAGCCTTTTGCATGGCTCAGTCTCTGCAAGATGGGGTAGGGAGAGATCATGACCCTCTGTCTGAGCTGTTAATCAACTGAACACACTGAATGTCTACTGAACTGTGTGTGGTTTTTATGTGGTTTTTATGGTGGTTTTATGGTGGTTTTACCCTGCTTGAAATGGTATGAAACTGCACGAATTTGGTGGCCCTTGTACCCTGCTTGAAATGGTATGAAACTGCAATTGAATTTGGTGGCCTTGTACCCTGCTTGAAGTGGTATGAAACTGCATTTGAATGTGGTGGCCTTTCACCCTGCTTGAACTGGTATGAAACTGCATTTGAATGTTGTGGCCTTTCACCCTGCTTGAACTGGTATGAAACTGCATTTGAATTTGGTGGCCATGCACCCTGCTTGAAGTGGTATTAAACTGCATTTGAATTTGGTGGCCTTGCATCCTGCTTGAAATGGTATGAAACTGCACGTGACTTGGGTGGTCTTGCACCCTGCTTGAAATGGCATGAAACTGTATTTGAATTTGGTGGCCTTGCACCCTGTGTGAAGTGGTAGGAAACTTTACTTGAATTTGGTGGGCTTGCACCCTGCTTGAAGTGGTATGCAACTGCATTTGAATTTGGTGGCCTTGCACCCTGCTTGAAGTGGTAGGAAACTTTACTTGAATTTGATGGCCTTGCACCCTGCTTAGAAACATAGAAACATAGAAACATAGAAATTAGGTGCAGGAGTAGGCCATTCGGCCCTTCGAGCCTGCACCGCCATTCAATATGATCATGGCTGATCATCCAACTCAGTATCCCGTTCCTGCCTTCTCTCCATACCCTCTGATCCCCTTAGCCACAAGGGCCACATCTAACTCCCTCTTAAATATAGCCAATGAACTGGCCTCAACTACCCTCTGTGGCAGAGAGTTCCAGAGATTCACCACTCTCTGTGTGAAAAAAGGTTCTCCTCATCTCGGTTTTAAAGGATTCCCCCCTTATCCTTAAGCTGTGACCCCTTGTCCTGGACTTCCCCAACATTGGGAACAATCCTCCTGCATCTAGCCTGTCCAACCCCTTAAGAATTTTGTAAGTTTCCATAAGATCCCCTCTCAATCTCCTAAATTCTAGAGAGTATGGAATTTCAAGGAATAGCTGTGACTCAACTGCCAGCCCACCAGCCGTGAGTAAGTGACCTGCCAGCACACCAGGCTTGAGTGACTAAGCTGCCAGCACAAGAATTCATTCGACCCACAATGTAGATACTAGCTCTTGGGAAACCAGTCCCTTCAGCCCACAACATCCATACTACCGCTCTAGAAAGCCCCTCCCCCCCGCCCCCCCCAACTGGCCACAAATATTAGAATTGGTGGAGAGGTGGAATATTGCGTTGGGGGACCAGGCCTCCCATTAGAACATGGGACATAACGGGTCAGACTTAGTCTAGTATGCAGTAAATGGAGGGGCACTAAGAAAAGTTGATGAACAGAGGACCTTGAAATATACTGCCTTTCAAGTTACAAACAAGATTAATTTGTATTATAATCACAGGACCCATTTGCAAAAGTCTACAATTTTAAACAGCATGCAATGTCATATATCGATGGCCAGGATAGAACAAGTGTATGGGAGTTCGCTGGTGGTCTGAAGGACCTGTCTCCACATAGTAACTCTAAATACCTAACATGAAAACTAAAGATAAAGTTCTAACTCATTTTAACATATTCTCTGTCCTAATTTTGGTCCTTTTCTTCACCTTTATTTTTATTGAACAGTGAGGGTTGCTCTTTAATTTTTATCATATGTGTGACAACTAGCTTGAAAAGAAGCATGATTGGAAACTTATGTAATTGTTGACGGTCTTGGTTCTATTTATTTATATAGCTTTCCGTTACATAGACAATAGAGTCAGCATGATGTAGCAGGAAGATTGCCACTGTTACCATGTCTTATGCCAGTTCCAAGCTAATGGTTACCATGGTTATTGTAGAAAGCAAAGTGTTAGTTCTCTGTCTATGTTCTTCCTCTGAAAGGTGCAGATTACTTCACCAGGATTTTACAGTCTGGTGTAAATGGCATAATCCAAATATTCTTCCATGCCTTTGCCCATGATAAATCGTTGCATCCTTCTCCCTTCATTAACAACTATTTGGGGGGTGCAAATAAATGCTAGCATTGTGTTTGCCTTCTTTACTACCAATTACACTTGCAGATCCTCCACCACCTGGATTGCCAGGATGTAAGGATTTTGTTTGTTGATTTTAGCTCTGCATTCAACACCATTGTGTGTGAGAGCCATTACACTCCAAACTTTCCGAGTTGACTGTGCCTGAACCCCTCTGTCGGTGGATCACCAGCTTCCTGACAGACAAGAAGCAGCGTGCAAGGCTGGGAAAGCACATCTCGGACCCGCAAAACCTCAGCATAGGAGCATCGCAAGGCTGCGTATTCTCCCCTCTCTACTCTCTCTACACCAATAACTGAACCTCCACTGACTCCTCTGTCAAGCTTCTCAAGTTTGCGGATGACACAGGATGGGGAGAAATCTGCCTACAGACAGGAAGTGACACAGCTGGCATCCTGGTGCCATCACAACAACCTGGAGCTCAATGCTCTTAAGACAGTGGAATTGATAGTAGACTTTAGGAGAGCTCCACCTCCCCTCACCCCACTCGCCATCAATAACACCACGGTCACAACTGTGGAGTCATTTAAGTTCCTGGGAACCATCATCTCCAAAGACCTTAGGTGGGGTCTACCATCGACTCCACAGTCTAAAAGGCACAACAGAGGATGTACTTCCTGCGGCAGCTGAGGAAGCACAATCTGCCACAGGCAATGATGGTCCAATTCTATGTGGCCATCATAGAGTCTGTCCTCACCTTTTCCATCATGGTCTGGTTTGGCTCAGCCACCAAGCACGACATCCAGAGGTTGCAGCGAATCGTCCAATCAGCAGAGAAGGTTATTGGCTGCAACCTTCCCTCCATTGATGAACCGTACATTGCAAGGGCCAGGAAGCGAGCGGGCAAGATCATCTCTGACCCCTCTCACTCTGACCACAAACTCTTTGACTCACTTCCCTCTGGAAGGCGACCCCGGACTGTCAAAGCTACCGCAGCCAAACATAAAAACAGCTTTTTTCCACAAGTAGTAGCTCTACACAATAACCAAAAATCTGTAGCCTCCTTTTGCTCTGGTATTTTATTTAATGCACATGTTTAATCAATAATATTTTATTATTAATGTTTAATGTTTTATGTATCATTCCTAACTGTCTCTGTATGTCATGTTGTCACTTGCGGGCGGAGCACCAAGGCAAATTCCTTGTATGCGAATACTTGGCCAACAAACTTATTAATTCATTTATTCATGTATTCAGATTAACTTTTGGGGAATCCTCCCAAGTCTCTTTGCCCCTCTGATTTCTGAATAAGCGAGTTCGGTATTTCAACTGTTCATGCCCATGTCATGGGTCACTCGAGGTAAACATTCTTGGCTGCTGAGCTGCTGCGTGTATACATACCTGCAATTCATCCATAGTCAGGATGGAACCCGGGTCTCCAGCGCTGCTAGTGCTGTTGAATTGCCACTGAAGTTAGCAACTCTAGTTCTCCCTTCTCCAATGTACCACGCAGATATCTCAGCAGTGACAATCTCATGTGCACAAACTGCATGTGACAAAAACGTGCGTGGGAAGGCCAATTTTTCAGCATTAATATTGGAGTTTGGGCGGAGGTGATGACATGCCAGATGGTGGGGACTATTCACAGGAAAGAGAAAGGCCTTAATGTACAAACCAGAACCAAGAAATTGCAATCATCAAATACCCTGGAGTGCAGATGTCCCTGATGTTACTGTGAAATGCGTCAATTGGTGGTGGTTTATTTTGTGAGCTTATGTGGATGTAGTGTGGAAAATCTGGCTAATTCCAATCTCCGGGTTTGTCCCTGACCTGGGTCACTGTCTGTGTGGAGTTTACATGTTCTCCCTGTGCAATATAACTTTGGTTTCCTCCACATTCCGAAGATGTGTGGGTGTGAATGGGTGATCGGCATGGACTTGGTGGGCCGAAGGGTCTGTTTCTGTGCTGTGTCCCTAACCCAAATTAATAATTACAGGACATAGGGAGGGTGGACACGGGAAAAGGTGGGGTTGA
This sequence comes from Leucoraja erinaceus, assembly GCF_028641065.1. Lineage (NCBI taxonomy): Eukaryota > Metazoa > Chordata > Chondrichthyes > Rajiformes > Rajidae > Leucoraja > Leucoraja erinaceus. Next base: position 2,544,707 of record NC_073402.1, on the reverse strand, counting down.
AGGGAGGAAGGAAATTAGTCTGGGACCAAATTCTGGGACCAAAAAGAGCTAGGGGGATTAGGTGAGATGGGAAAGATAATCTGCGGTTCAATTTCTTTCACACCATGGACGGTGGGGAAGTTACTAAGACATTTGGACATGTGCATGGATAGGAACCCTCTCTCTCTCTCTCTCCATCCTCTTTATCTCTCCACTTTACCTCTCACCACCCCTCCCTCTCTCCATCCCCCCCGCTCTCTCTTCACCTCTCTCTCTCTCTCTCTCTGAATCACGGACCGGTCCCCCTCAGCCTCCCGTGTATGGGTTCAGGCCTGTACGAAGCTTTTCAAAAAGGGGGGGTGGGGTGACGGGAGTACAAAGATTTTATGTAAAAATGTGCGTGCAGCGCACATCACGAGCGTGAAGTGCGAAGTCCCTCATGGCCTGGGTCCAGGGCCCTGGATGCTCTGGGGTTTTAGATGCTCTCTGGTGCATTTTGAGCCTTATTTTGGAGCATTTTTGTACCAAATTTATGACCAACATTTCAGAAATAATTTTGGTTGTGACAAAGAGTAATGAGTGGGTGGAATGACAGGTTAAACTACCCTGCACATCTTAGAGATGCAGGAGGAACCGGGAGCATTCAGAGTACTCGCAAGTCACTGGGAAATCATGCAAACTCCATGCAGACAACACCAGAGATCAGAATCAAACCCAGCTCGTTGGAGCTGTGAGGCAGCAACTTTATCAGCTGCATCATTATGTCTTCTCGATAAACTGATGTCAGTGAAGCATTGTAAAGCAAAATAATTGTCTCTCTGTCTTCAACCAAATGAGCGTTCCCTCTGAGTCATCAACAATCTGTCTGGAACAAGGCTCAAGAAGCCCAGGACGCCTGTGATCTGTTTATTTGGCACAAGCTTCTCTTGTGCAGATAGTTGCAGGAACTTGTGCTGAAGGACTTTTGCTGTCACTGCAGGGTCATCTGCCTTGTCACAGATCTCCGGTAACAGCAACCTCGACAAGTGCTGCACTGAAATGTTAGACCAGATATTTCCTGTCAGTGTCATGCCTTACTGATGGAGGGATGAACATACAGTTAGCACACAGATCAGCCCTCTTACTAAAACCACATTACACCTGCGTGAGTCTTCCCTGTACACAATTGACTTAACTCCACCCGACTGACACCATATGAACTATCATGTGAGAGACCTCTATAGTATATCACTATTACCAGCCTCCACCACCCACTGCCATGGCTAAAGACCCCAGTAGATCCACCCGACCCTTCTCCCTCCCGACCACACCTCAAGTCCCAGTAGCTCTGCATTTGTCCTTCATCTGAGGGCAGCACAGTGGTGCAGCGGTAGAGTTGCTGCCTCACATCGCCAGAGACCCTGGTGTAATCCTGACTACAGGTGCTGTCTGTACAGAGTTTGTACATTCTCTCCGTGACCTGTGTGGGTTTTTTCCGTTATCTCTGGTTTTCTCCCAAACTCCAAAGATATACAGGTTTGTAGGTTGATTGGTTTGGTATAATTATAAATTGTTCTTATTGTGTGTAGGATGGTGTTAGTGTGCGGGGATCACTGGTTGGTGTGGACTTGGTGGGTCGAAGGGCCTGTTTCCACGCTAAATTACTTCTTACACTACCATGGAATTGTTTTGTTTGTGTTTTTACACCAATGTCTTCTTTTTTTCATTGTATTTTTCTTTCCATGATCAGATACAGCATGAAAACGGACCCTTTGGCCCACCAGGTCCACGCTGCCCATCAATCACCTTTTCACACTAGTTCTGTATTATCCCACTTTCTATTAGGAACAATTTTACAGAGGCCGAGAAAGCTACAAATCTTGTAAGAGTTATGTATACTTATGTTCTGCATGTTGTCTGAGTCTGTGTGCCTGTGATGCTGCTGCAAGCAAGCTTTTCATTGTACCTGCACCTCATCATGGTATGGCATGGTACTGTATTTGTCACATGTGCCGATGTATAGTGAAATTAATTTTTGTATCCAAGCATCCCATTTATCTGCATTTGGCCCATATCCTTTTAAACCTTGTGTGTGCCAGTGTGTGTGTGAGAGTGTGTGTCAGTGAAGCGGCAACATCCGTAGTGAGCGGAGAATTGGCGATGCCTGGGGAGCGTTTCCCCCTCCCCCCCCGTCTCTTCCCCATCCCCCCCTCATCTCTTCTCCACCCCCCCCCCCCCCCCCCCCCCCCCATTCCCCCGTGGGCTGGCCCAGGTCCACTCATCCGGACCGCTCCTCTCTCTGGGGTTAAAACTCCATGGGGTGTGGAAAGAGTGGCTGCCGGACACAGAACCGCTGGAGGCGAGGGCGGGAAGTATGAGCGAAGCCTCAGGAGGGGGAGGAGGGGGGTGTCTCATCTATCACACCGCCGTGTCTCACCTATCACACCATCTGCACGGGAGAAACAAAACTACATTTTTTTCCCCACCAAATCAACCGCGCGGGCCGGTAATTTGACAGCGCTGCTTTAAACCAATGCCCTCTAGTTCTTGAATCACATATCCCAGGAAAAAGACTTTCACCTAATATATATTCCTCTCATGGTTTTTACTCACCTCTAAAACAATGTTTGCTTTATTTTGAGCTTCGAGCACCTGCAGATTTTTGAGCGTGAGAAATTTATGATCAGCGTGAGAGCATGAGAATTTTGCAAAATGCGTGACTCTCACGCTCAATGCGTGAGAGTTGGCAACCATGGTTTTGAATGACAACCTGCTGTCGGTTAACAGGTTAACAGAGCTTAACATCGTAGTTGGAAAGTTACCAGAGATTATTCTGAGGGATAGGTTATACTGTCATTTGAATGGATGAAGGCTGATTAGGGATAGTCAGCATAGTTTTGTACGTGGGAGATCGTGTACACAGTAAATGGTAGCCTCTGGGTAGTGCTGTAGATCAGAGATCTAGGAGTACAAGTGCATGGTTCCTTGAAGGTCGAGTTGCAGGTAGATAAAATGGTCAAAAAGGATTTTGGAATTTTGGCCTTCATCAGACACAGTACTGAGTATCGATGTTGGGAGGTCATGTTGCAATAGTATAAAGGGGCTGTCCCACTTGGGCGACCTAATTGGCAAGTTTAGAAGAGTTTGAAAAAATGACATTTTGAAGGCCTCCTTTGACTATGTTGAAGACCTCCTACAACTATGTTGAAGACCAGCTTCGACTAGCTACAACTAGCTACGACTTAGGGAAAGTTAGACACCGAATAGTGGAGAGTGATGATGACCTCCATCGATCTCCTTCGACCTCCCTTCGATTATGATGAAGACTATCTACGACTACTACCTCGACTACCCTCGATTACCTACGACTAACAGGTCGACCTACTACGACCTACTTCGAATAAACCTACGAGTAAAAACGGTATTGGGTCTCCGGCGCTGTAAGTGCTGTAAAGCAGCAACTCTACCGCTGCGCCACCATGCCACCCACTGATTAGCTGTCAAAAAGAACCACTGTTGTGGATTTGTTCATTAAATCTGCCTTAAAGCAGGCCAGTTGTTAAATGAAGACATTTGACATATTTGGCATTGAACTGCTAAAATGTAACACCCTGCAAGCAGTTTAGTCTTTGCATGTTATTATGATCAGGCAACAAACAATTTGAACCAATAAATGTCATGAATCATTACCTGGGCCCTGTATCCTGCAGAGAAATTGAATCCCACGGTAATTCTAGAAAGTAGATTATAATGAATGTACCCTCAGTGGAGTCTGTGTAAAAAAAATGAACAAAATGGCAGATGTTGTATAAGTTCCCCGAAAGGTTTCTTTTAAAAGGCCATGAGCAGAACTGATGCAGAGAAAACTTTCATTGATCTGCTATTTATGCATTGGAATCTTGCTGCAATCAGCAAAAAATATTTTTGAACAATTCTAATGCGGCTAGCACTCCCCCATTGCCCAAGGATGTCCTTTGGCTGAGCATGCAGTCCTTTGAACACCGTAGAGCAGCCTAAGGCACTTTGCAGTTCGGTGAAACAGAAGAGCATAGAGAGGAAAAGAATCTTAGTCAAAGAGATAGGTTTTAACCAGTACCTTATTGGAGAGACAGAGTCTGGGAGTTAGACTAATGAACAAATGACATTGTTGAAATAAGAGGAAATTTTTGCATTTCTTCATTGAGTTTATTTACCGAGGTACAGTGAAAAGCGTCTGTTGCGTGCTAACTAGTCAGCTGAAAGACAATTACAATCGAGCCATTCACACAGTACCGATACATGATAAAGGAAATAACGTGGATAACGTTTCATGCATACATAACTAAAACTCTGATCTTGTTATCTTCCAGTTTGTGCGGTCTTTCTATTTGCATAAAAAAGGTTTGTGATAGCGCTACGATTTTTTGCCAGTTCACTCACCGTTCTACGATGCTGCGATTGCACCAAGTTTGGTAAAGGTTTGCGAGGTTTAAAAAATCTTAAAAACCGCGCATGCGCAGATCGATCTCTTCTCCTGCTGTTCAGCGCTGTGTGGATTAGTCTCTTCCCCTGTCACTCACCGGGACGGTCCGCCCCATCCTGCGCCATCGCCATTTACTGGAGCTGAGGATGGCTGGCGGAGGTTTCCAACCGGACACAATTTTCGGAGGGTCCCGAAACTGCCCAGCCCCAAGAAGCCCAGCCCCAAGTAGCCCAGCCACAAGCAGCCCAGTGTCGGAGACCCAGCATCAGAGACCCCATCCCCAGTCCAGCATCAGAGACCCAGCACCAGAGACCCAGCATCAGAGACCCAGCATCGGTGACCCGACCCAGCCCAGCATCAGAGATCCTGTCTAGCCCAGCCCAGCGTGGGTGACGCAGCCCAGACCGGAGTCGGAGATGTCGCCGAACAGAAAACGGAGACTCTGATCCCAGCGGAGGAGAATGACCAGCGCCCGCTGTGAGTCCCCATCACACCAGCAATTCCAGCCACTACCCTTCTGGTCCCTCTCGCTGGCTCCTCCCCACCTCCGCCAAGATGTCCCTCTCTCGCCCATGGCTCGTCCCCCATCTTTTCTTTGAGCTCACTTCATCCTCCTCAGCCACATACCCCTCTCCCCACAATTACCCCCCACCCACACACCCCTCTCCTCCCAGAACTCCCCCCCACCCACACACTACCCTCAACAATTACCCCCCCCCCCCCCCCCCCCACAACCCCCCCCGCCCCCCCCCCCCCCCCCCTCTCCCCCCGCCCCCCCCCCCCCCCCCACCCCCCCCCCCCTGCCCACGCCTCAGAACGTACATAACCCTTGCTGGTGACGTTGTAGCAGCCCTGGTGGAGTGAGACTCGAAAAATATATCAGTATCTACTCCTGTATGAGCCAAACCCTGTTTCAACCACCTGGGGATGGTCCAAACCAACACCCTTTTATAAAGTTTTTGTAATTAACATGCATTGCTAGTTCAGAGCCTCTAAGCTCTTCGTGACCTTGACGTATTGTTGTATATGTGTGACCATAACCAAAGGTTCATGAGGTATGCCATGAAACTAGTTTGAGACTTCATGTCTGCTCTGCTTAACTAAACATTAAAATATAATATTATTTGCAGATGTAACCATCCTATCCAGTCACAATATGTAGTGACTGAACCCGTTGCGCTGAGACCAGCGCCATGAGGATAACTACCTTATGAGCCAAGCCAAGCTAAGGATGTAGCTGGAGCCCCCTCGTAAAATAGTGTTAATACCGCATCAATATCCCATACTGCCCTGTGCTTGTCCTAGGAGAACGTGTGAAAGATATCCTTTATAACTCAATATCAGTGGGTGAAACCCGCCAGAGTGGGTCCCTTTTGCTGCAGCAAATAAGATGGGAAAGCACGTTGGGCACAGTTAATGGTCCTATAACTTAATTTTTTGTCAAAGACCCATTTGAAACTCCAAGCCGTCAGTTATCTGTACAATATTAGATGTAACTTAAGTATTTAAACAAACACTTCCCATCTCCTGAAGAGGAAATGTAATGCTTTCCTTTCTTGGTGATATCCCGGCATTTGCATCGAGCACATACATGGATCGGTCTGACAACCCGAGCCGCAGGAGCGGTCTACTCAGAATCTATGTCAAGAATTCATTCATCATGCAGAGGCTGGTTTCCCAAGCCGCAGGCTGAACCAGCAAGTTTTATATTTAGAATAACCATAAAAGGTTGTATTATTATTCCCGACAAAGCGGAAAGCATGGCTGCATAGAAAGCCGTTCCTGGCCATAATACTGAGCCTGGCTCGAAAGACAACTTTGGACATAATTCTGAGCTTGCCTGTAAAGATAAATCTGTCCCAATTCTGTGCTTGGAACCTTAGTGTTGTGCAGCTTTACATGGTTAGATGCCAACCATTTATGACCATATAACCATATAACAATTACAGCACGGAAACAGGCCATCTCGACCCTTCTAGTCCGTGCCGAACACATAATCTCCCCTAGTCCCATATACCTGCGCTCAGACCATAACCCTCCATTCCCTTCCCATCCATATAACTATCCAATTTATTTTTAAATGATAAAAACGAACCTGCCTCCACCACTTTCACTGGAAGCTCATTCCACACAGCTACCACTCTCTGAGTAAAGAGGTTCCCCCTCATGTTACCCCTAAACTTCAGTCCCTTAATTCTCATGTCATGTCCCCTTGTTTGAATCTTCCCTACTCTCAGTGGGAAAAGCTTTTCCATGTCAACTCTGTCTATCCCTCTCATCATTTTAAAAACCTCTATCAAGTCCCCCCTTAACCTTCTGCGCTCCAAAGAATAAAGCCCTAACTTGTTCAACCTTTCTCTGTAACTCTGTAATTTATGTGTTGTAAGGCCACTAGGACCCCTTCCATCCTAAGGGAAATGCTATTTTCATACAACACATAAACTAAACACATATTATTATTATCATTAGTACAAAGTTAGTGTAAATATTACCAACTTGTAGATGGTCCCATATTTTTCCTGAGCCTGACTTGGGTCTCGGATTTAAGACCTCTGTCCAACTTTCATGCTGCCACCAACTTCAGTGAACTGTGGGGTGTGTTGTTGCTGCAACGACGAAGCTTTGCTTGTTGTTGGTACCTCGATTGGTCTGACAGCTTTTGCTTCCTTATCCAGGTTTTACCTGTTGAATAGGTCTTACCTCAAGAGGAGGTTCAGCGGCTTGTTTAAATGTCACCCATGAAGCGTTGTTCATTCCCGGCATTTATAGCATGAGGGGAACTCTAGCCCCTTCCGGGTATTCTTCCACCTTCGTTTGCGAGGATTCCCTTGAATCCATAAGCATTTATTCCAGTATGTTCCACAGACTTACTTTTAGAATTTTGAAGTCGGTTATACTGACCACTTGCACTCCCCTCCACAGAGAGGGGGATTCGTAGACAGCCATGAACAGGTGCTGCCGCAGGCCCCTGCCTCGTAGTATGCTCACCAGCTATACCTTCGATCTCAGAGTCAGAACAAACTGACTCAGTGTGTTCACTTCCTCCAAGAGGGAGGCATCATGTAGCCCTTCTATAGGTGCTGCTGCCAGAGTCTCCCGAGGAGACCTTTGAATATAAAGCTCCTTTTGCTGTAGCATATCATGATGGAGTATCCTCTCCATCAGGAGCTCTTCCCAGACAGCCCTTCAACAGGTGCTGCTGCCACGGGCCCCCGAAGCAACCCGTGGATATAAAGCTCCTTTTGCTGGAGCATATCATGCTGGAGCTCTTTTTATTGGCTCTGCAATACCTCCAACCTCAGGGTCAGAACAAAACTGCCCTGGTAAGCTTACCTCCTCCATGAGGGAGACATTATGCAGCCCTTCTACAGGTGCTGCTGCCATGGGCCCCCAAGAAGACCAGTGGATATAAAGCTCCTCTTCATGGAGCATATCTTCCCTATACAGCCCTTACCAGAAGCTGCTGCCACGGGCCCATGGGGTGACCCACGGATATAAAGCTCCTCCTGGAGCATGTCGTGATGGAGCATCCTTTCTATCAGGTGCTCCATCTTAACCAGACGTCCACAGACGTCGCTAATATTGTGAGGAGAATCCTCCTGGCCCGACTCCATGGCGAACGACGATATGACACACATGCGGACTGGCGGGGCTTCTTCACGGAATCACTCACGAGACTCCGAAGTAAAATTCTTTAATTTCCACAGACAGAATACAACATCGTTTCTGCTTTGGAATGATGAAGAAGGGGCTTGACTTGAAACGTCATCCATTCTTTCTCTCTAGCGATGCTGCCTGTTCCACTGAGTTACTCCAGCACTTTGTGTCTATTTCCGGTTTAAACCGGCATTGGCAGTTCCTTCCTACAACCTACAAACAGGTACGTCTTTGGATTGTAGGAGGAAACAAGAGTACCTGGAGAAAACCCACACGGTCACGGGGAGAAGGTACAAACTGTGTACAGACAGCTCCTGTAGTCAGCATCTGCAGTTCCTTCCTGCACATTGTGGAAACTTTTAATTTAGTTTAGTTTATTGCCAGGTGTATTGAGGTAGAGTGAAAAGCTTTTGTTGCACGTTGACAAGAGATCAGGATTGCATCTGGGTTGCAGGACCTGTAAGCCACCGAACCACCATGTAATTAGTTGGCATCTTTCTCCAAGGAAGCCAGACCACCCCTCAGCTGTCATTGTATGAAGCAACGGTGAATTCAGTCTTTGGTCATCCCATCACGAGTGGCATGGTGGCGCAGCAGTAAAGTTGCTGTCTTACAGCAAATGCAGCGCCGGAGACCCGGGTTCCATCCTGACTACAGGCGCTGTCTGTACAGAGTTTGTACGTTCTCCCTGTGTCCTGTATGGGTTTTCCATGGGAAGCTCCAATTTCATCCCACACTCCAAAGACATACAAGTATGTAGGTTAATTGGCTTAAATGTAAAAATAATCCCTAGTGGGTATAGGATAGTGTTAATGTGCAGTGATTTCTGGTCGGGGCAGATCTGATGGGCCGAAAGGGCCTGTTTCCACGCTGTATCTCTAAATTAAACTAAACTTATCAGCTGCCACATGAATAATAGTGTTTATTAACTTGAAACAAAGAATTATTAATTAAGCAATGTCATTTGAAATGACCTTTTGAAATAATATGCAAGCTTGGTAGGAAGAACTATGTGATTAAGAACTATTTACTTGTATCACTTAATACAATCATTTGTCTGAATCCTCTCCAGATCATTGTGGCTTCATTAAGATATTATTTAGATGTTTGGATCCATGCCTAATCACTTTAATTTAATATTCCATGGTGGAGATATGACAGCTCTTCATAATGAAGAGATTTCTATCCAATGGATCTTTTGTCTGCATTGTTTCACCCAATAATATCAATATCTCTTCATTCAGAGAAGGTCAGAGATTTCATTTCAGTATTAAGGGACACATGTGATAAATCTTCTCAATTAAATACCTGAGGAAATTTGAAGGAAGGAACTGCAGATGCTGGTTTAAACCAAAGATAGACACAAAATGATGGAGTAACTGAGCGGGACAGGCAGCATCACTGGAGAGAAGGAATGGGTGACGTTTCGGGTAGAGACCCTTCTTCAGACTCAACTCAGGAAATGGTCAAGTTTTTCAAGGATGCTTTGCACAGTTCTAGAACTGATTTCTCCAGGAGTTCAAATGAAAATTGACCAACAATGAAACGATCTAGTGGGAGAGTCTAGGATTAGATGTCATAGCCTCAGAATTAAAGGGCACTCCTTTAGGAAGGAGTTGAGAATGAATTTCTTTAGTCAGAGGGCGGTTAATCTGTGGAAATCTTTGCCACGGAAGGCTGTGGAGGCCAAATAAATGGACATTTTTTAAGCAGAGATAGATAGGTTCTTGATTTGTACGGGTGTCAGAGGTTATGGGGAGAACGCAGGAGAATCGGGTTAGGGGGGCGAGATAGATCAACCATGATTGAATGGCGGAGAAGACTTGATGGGCCAAATTCCGTTCCTATCACTTATCACCTTATGACCTTCTCTGCATTAATCTCTTACATGGAAACACCCCACCAAACCTGCAATGGTGGTCTTCTGGGAGACGTGAAAAGGAGATTAAATAGACAAACCCGTTCAAGGGTAAAGAAAGAGTGATTCATTCTACTCCATCCACTGCCTAGCTTTAAAAATATATCCCAGGTTTCTTATTTCTTGTACAAACTAATGTTCTCCCAAAGAGAAATGGGCTCAGACCTTGTGTAGGAAGGAACTGCAGATACTGGTTTACATGAAAGATAGTCTCAAAATGCTCAAGTAACTCAGTGGGACAGGCAGCATCTCTGGAGAAAAGGACTAGGTGATGTTTTGGAGCAAGACCTTTCTTCTGACGTCTGAAGCAGGGTCTCGACCCGAAACGTCTCTTCTTCCTTTTCTCCAAAAATGCTGCCAGACCTGTTGAGTTGCCCCAGCATTTTATGTTTATTCTAGACTCAGCCCTTGCTTGAAAGGCGACAAATAAACAGTGTTTATTGCATGTGTAAGAAGGAACTGCAGATGCTGGTTTAAACCAAAGATAGACACAGAATGCTGGAGTAACTCAGCGGGTCAGGCAGTATCGCTGGAGAGCAGGAATGTGTGACGTTTTGGGTCAAGACCGTTCTTCAATCTGAAGAAGAGTCCATTTCATCTCTCCAGCCACTTCAGTCTGAAGAAGGGTCTCAACTCAAAACTTCACCCATTCCTTCTCTCCAGAGATACTGCCTGACCCATTGAGTTACCCCACATTTTGTGTCTATCTTAGTGTTTATTGCATGATTTGCCCAACCCCTCCTCGATATCACCTCTTTCTTCAGAACATATCGACTTTTTCTGGGTTGTCATCCAACCTCACACCAGGCTATCTGGCTGTTTTTCTAATCTGAGCCCTTGCAGTGAACGACTGTGAATGAAGCGCTTTTTGACGCATTCCTCTGTTGTTCCATTGCACCGTTTGATGGAGTCATGGAGAGTCATCAGGTCATACAGTATGGATACAGGCCCTTCAACCCAACTTGTCCATGCAGGCCAACATACCCCATCTACATTAGCCCACCTCCCTGTGTTTGGCTCCATAACACTATAAACCTATCCTACCCCTGTACCTATCCAAATGTTTTTTTAAATGTTATGATAGTACCTACCTCAACTAATTCCTCCAGCAGCTTGGTCCAGATAGCTACCACCAACTGTGTGAAAAAGTTGGCCCTCAGCTTCCTATTAAATCTTTCCCCTTCCACTTTAAACCTATGCCCTCTGGTTCTCAATTCCGCCACTCTGAGCAAGAGACTCTGTGCATCCACCCGATCCATTCCTCTCAAGATTTTGGACACCTCTACAAGATCACCCTTCATACTCTTGCGCTCCAAGGTATAAAGTCCTTGCCTGCTCAACTTCTCCTTATAGCTCAGGCCCACGAGAACTGGCAACATCTTTGTAAATCTCCACTCTTTTCGGCTTAACAACATACTTCCTATAACAAGGTGACCAAGACTGAACACAATATTCTAAATGTGGCCTCACCAATGTCTTGTACAACAGTAACATAACCTCCCAACCTCTGTACTCAATACTCTAGCTGATGAAAGCCAATGTGCCAAAAGCCTTCTTCACCACCCTGTCTACATATGATGCCAATTTCAAGGAACTATTTACCTACAATCCTCGATCCCTCTGCTCTCCAACACTGCTGTTCACTCTGTTGGCCCTGGCCTTGTTAGACTTCCTAAAATGCAACACCTTACCTTATCTGCATTAACTATTCCTCAGCCCACCTGCCCAACTGATCAAGTTCCTGCTGCATTGTTTGATAACCATCTTTGCTATCTACAAGACCACCCACTTTAGTGTCATCTGCAAAGTTACTGATCATGCCTTGTATGTTCTCATCAAAACCATTGATATAGATGACAAACCCTGAGGCACACCACTAGTCAGAGGCCTCCAGTCCGGAAAAAAAAAACCTTCCACCATCACTCCGTTTACCCCGCTTATCTGGAGGAGTCCAGAGATTGTCCTCAGCATCAGGAATATGGCTAATGTTTTCACACTCCTGAGTTACAATCCCCCCAACAACAAACGTTGGTTCAACACAAAATACTTCATTTCACTGTTTAATTCATAGCTCCATGGGCAAGAATGAGTAGATTAGGAATGACACATCTTGTCGATGCCAATAATATTGAACTGTAATCAATGGGAAGGATGGTGATTAGTATCCAGATCACCGCAGTGCCTATTTTCCCAGACTAATGAGGTGGCCTTCCACAGCTGAGAAGGCTCCAGCAAACTGCAGGGGCTCTGCCAGGTTGTAAGATTTTATTTTTTTTCTGGAGACCCTTCGTTCCACAGAGTCTACACCAACCAATGTATTACCTGTACACGAGTTCTAACAACCTGTACTTCTTTGGAATGCGGGAGGAAACTAGAGCACCCAGAGAAAACTGACACAAAGAAACTCCGTACAGACAGCACCCATATTCGGGATCAAACCCGGGTCTCTGGCGCTGTAAGGCGGCAGCTCTATCACTGTGCCACCCATGTATACCTGTGCTCCTAGAAGGGAAGCTTCCCCAATGGTGAGTAGTTGCCAATTCTGTCTGGATCAAGTGATATAACATGGCAACTTTAACATTCTTCCAGTTAAACTGCGTGCAGCATCGGGAAGGCTTGACGGATGGACAGGGATCACATCTGTGGTGCTGCCACTGGGCACAAAGTTATGAAGGACAGCCCGGCCAAACTCAGTAATATATGGATGTTTGAAAATAGTTAAAGATTATACATTTATTTAACCATTGAACATCTATCACTGAACTCACTATTAATATTTGTAATGATGATTGTATACATTAAGATGCATTTACATTTTATTTTGTTTCATTTTTTCCTGTTAAATAAACCACATTGAATAGTTTTTAGATGCATGTGGTAATCAGTGTGACCTTTGTTTTAAGGACCTTTGCCTAAATCAGCACAGTGGTGCAGTGGTAGAGTTGCTGTCGTATAGCGGCATAGACCCATGTTTGACCCTGTATGTCTGTATGGAGGTTGCAAGTTCTCCCTGTGACCACATGGGCACTCTCCGGCTGCTCCGGTTTCTTGGCTCATTCCAAAGACGTACAGTTTGTTGGTTTATTGGCTTCAGTAAATGGTCCCTAGTGTGTAGGATAGAACTAGAGTGATCGCTACCCAGCGTAGACTCGGCTTGAATAGCTAGGACCATCCAGTGAAGATATATCCAGTTGAACATAGAACAGAACAGCACAGGAAGGGGCACTGCGGCCCACAATGTTTGTGCCGAACATGATGCCTATCACCACTGGTCTTATCTGCCTGCAAGTGACCCATAGCCCTCTATTCCCCGCATTTCTATGTACATATGCAAAACCCTCTTAAATGCCACAATCGTATCTGTCACTACCACCACCCCTGGCAATGCGTTCCACGCACCCACCACTCTCTGTGTAAAAAACCTGTCCCGCACATCTCCATTAAACTTTCCCCATCTAACCTTGTAATTATAGCCTCTAGTATTGGACATTTCCCTACCCTACACTACCTAGGGTAGATAGGTTCTGACTATCTACCCTATCTATGCCTCTCATCATTTTATATACTTCTAACAAGTATCCCCTCAACCTCCAATGTTCCCCGAAAAACTAAGTATATCCAACCTCTCCCAATAGCTGAGACCCTCTAATCCAGGCAGCATTCTGATAAACCTCCTCTACACCCTCTTGAAGGCCTCCACATCTCTCCTGTAATGGGCCGACCAGACTCCATGCAATAACCCAAATGCGGCCTAATCAAAGTCCTATAGAGCTATCTCATGACTTCCTGATTCTTACATTCAATGCCCCTAGCAATGAAGGTTAGCATACCATATGCTTCTTCACTACCCTATCTATTTGTTCTGCCACCTTCAGTGAGCTATGAACTTGGATTCCAAGATCCCTCTGCACATCAATGCTGTTAAAGGTCTTGCCTTTACTTGTATACTCTCTCCTTACATTTGCACTTCTGTCATCTTTGGGTCATGAATTTACATTCATACCAGATCTCTATGGGTGCCATTCATGAGGATTTAGTATCATCTATCTTCCACACTATAACTAAAAGTCTCACCTTGACCACTTCCCGTCTACGTTGTAAATATATTTTAGAAAAAATGCTAACATATATCGCTATGCTTTTCTCGCCATCTTACTCACCATCCTCCTCTCCTCCAAACACCACAAGGCTTTTTCCAATAGGTGAAATAATGAAAAAATTATGAATGTTTAAAAAATTGTGAGATCAGCAGATTGGTCTTCTTGCCTGTCAGTCACCATGATGAAGGTAATGCCCCTTCAAGGGGGGGCAGGAGAATAAAGCCCCGGAGGCAGGACGTGAAGCCCTGGAAGACCACGAGTGAGAGTTGTCCAGAACTGTGAGTCTACGCCGTGAGTGAACAGAACTGTGAGTCTGCACAGTGCATGAAGTGAATTGAAGGTTTGTTCTGCACTGTGCTGCTTGAACTGAATTGAAGGCTCGATCTGCACTATGTTGCTTGAACTGAATATTGTGCTCATTCCAGAAGTCCCGTTCACTGCGTAAGTCCTGCTCAGGGAAGAGGCTGCACTCAACCTCCAGTTTAAATTCATTTGGAATATTTTGGAGGACCAGGAAACCAAGAAACCAAGAAACCAAGAAACCGCGTGAGTAGATTCATGAGAGTTTTACTGTCATATATATATATATATATATATATGTTGTGTGTGAGTGTGTGAGAGTGTGTGATGGATGCTGTGAATGTGTGTGTGAGTGATGGTGTGTGTGTGTGTGATGGTGGGTGTGTGTTTGAGATGGATGGTGTGTTTGGAAATGGCGGCGCTGTGAAACAGCTGCTTGTTTTTGCAGTCTGTCTGTTTTTACTTTTTTGTGTTGTTTTTTTTGTCTTGTTCAGTTAAACCTTTGGTTATTAGGTCGTGTTATGTGTAGGGGGGTGAAACAGGGTTTTCTGTCTCTCCATGCAGGGGATTGCGACTTTCTTGTCATATCCCCCTTCTCTTCCCCCGTCTGAGCTGAGGCCTAATGGCGGAGCTGGCAGCCTCCAACCTGCGACCGACCTCGAGGATCCGGAGGTAGAGCCAGCCAGGACTTACCAACGTGAGGCTGGCCGTCTTCGAGCTGCGGCGGCGTTTGGGCAGCGGCACGACTCGCGCTCCGGTGAGGGTGGACGGTGCGGGGCTGAGACGGGGCTCCCGGCTGGAAGACGCTTCCATGTGGGCGGCCCGGCTGCCGGCCGGAAGGCACTCCCATGGGGGCGGCCTGGTGTGGGGTGGAGACGGTGCTCCGGTGGCAGAGGCGGCGTTCTGGCGGCGTCGACCTGACTCTGGGGCTCGGCTGCGGGCCAGTGGATGACATCGTTGGGAGCTCGCGGGTTACAGGTTGATGCCTGTTTTCCGGAGCTCCCGTGGCAACAGCTGCGTCCGCTGGACTGGAGGGCGACAGCTTCGACCACCCCCGGGCCGCGGTGCTTGAACCGCGGGACTGACTTACCATCGCCCGGTGGGGTATCGCCTCAGCGCAGAGGGAGAAGAGGAGGGAAGAGACAGCAACCCTAAGACTTTTGCCTCCATCACAGTGAGGAGGTGCTTGGTGAACTCACTGTGGTGGATGTTAATTTGTGTTTATTGTGTGTTGTTTATTATTACATGTATGGCTGCAGGCAACGACATTTCGTTCAGACTGAAAGTTCTGAATGACAAATAAATGATTCAATTCAATTCAATTCAATTGTGTGTGTGAGATGGAGGGTGTGTATGTGAGTGTGTGGTTATGAGAGATAGTGTGTGTGTGTGTGTGTGTGTGTGTGTGTGTGTGTGTGTGTGTGTGTGTGTGTGTGTGTGTGTGTGTGTGTGTGTGTGTGTGTGTGTGTGTGTGTGTGTGTGTGTGTGTGTGTGTGTGTGTGTGTGTGTGTGTGTGTGTGTGTAAGATGGAGTGTGTGTGTCTGTGTGTGTGATGGAGGGTGTGTGTGTAATGGGGGGTGTGTGTGTGTGAGTCCACAAGCCGTGAGTGAGTCAACTGCCAGCCCACCAGCCGTAAGTGAGTCAACTTCCAGCCCACCAGCCGTGAGTGACTGAGCTGCCAGACACCAGCCGTGAGTGAATGAGCTGCCAGCCAACCAGGCCCAATTGACTGAGCTGCCAGCCCACCAGGCCTGAGTGACTGAGCTGCCATCCCAAGAATCTATTCGGCCCACAATGTCCATAGTAGCCCTCTGGAAACCAGTCCCTTCGGCCCACAACACCCATACTAGCGCCCCAGAAAGTCCCCCCCCCCCCCCTCTGACTGGCCACCAATATTGGAATTGGTGAAGAGGTGGAATATTGCATTGGGGGACCAGCCCAACTGGTCCCACTTAGTCTAGTAATTTCTTAAATTCATTAGATCTAGGAGCAGAATTAGGCCAATCTGCCCATCAAGTCTCCTCTGTCATTCAATCATGGCTAATCTATCTTTCCCTCTCAATCCCATTCTTCTGCCATCTCCCCGTAACCTTTGACACCCTCAGTAATCAAGAATCTGTCAATATCTAATTTTAAATACTTATTGACGTCCTTCACAGCTGCCTGTGGCAATTAATTTCATAGGATCGCCACCCTCCGACCAAATATATTGCTGCTCATCTTTTTTCCAAAGATACTTCCTTTTATTCTGAGGCTATGGTCTCTGATCCTAGTTTCTCTCACTAGTGGAAACATCCTCTCCACATCCACAACCATTTCCACTGACTGGTTAGCACGCAACAAAAGATTTCCACAGTACCGCGGTACACATGACAATAAACAAAACTGAAACTGAACTCTATCCAGGCCTTTCACTATTCGGTAAGTTTCAATGAGGTCCCCCCCCCCCCTCTCAATCTTCTAAACCAGATATTAATCATATCTCTGAGTACTTTATAGCATGGGAATACACCTCAAAACCCTCTCTAATCAAATGAGTGGCAATCTCTCTGAACATGTTGCTAGGTGTGGTGTGAGAAAAAAATGGCTTCATTGCTTCTGCAAAGAGTCAATACAAAAGAATGCACTCCAACTGTTAGTTGGAGATGAAACAGATAATATTGGAACTGCTCAAAACCTGTGACGCGAGAAAGAGTTTGCGATCCAGATTGAAAATATTTGCCATTTTTCTCCAAGATCATTGGAAGCTTCATAGTTTTTGTCTCACACCTTCTGGTTATATGGTTAATGCCTCCACAATACAATTGCTGCCAGTGGTTTAGTTTAGCTTAGACATGCCGCACGGAAGCAAGCCTTTCAGCCCAATGAGCTATGATTGCCCAGGTAGTTACCCAAGTTTATGTCTGTGGCTTGGCAATGTTTTTACACTATTCCATTCGCTACTAACATGGGACTTGTTTAACATGTGATTGGATCCTTCCCCATTTTATCTGACACAAAGGAGTTGAAATCATCCACAATCACTCATTTTGACCTTAGGTTAGGTTAGGTTTATTATCGTCACATGTACAAAGATGCAGCAAAAGCTTTGTTTTACATGCAATCCAAATAGATCATATCGATACAATCAAGTCAAACTCAAGTACTATAGTATAGATCAAAGGGGAAGCTACAGATTGCTGAATATAGTTCTAAGCATTGTCGACATTGTAGTGATCTCTTGCAAACTGCCAAATTTAATTACTCCATCATAAGCAGTTGCTTAGCCCACATCATCAAAGACCCATTAACATAAATCCTACACTAAACCCATTTATTATTTATTCTCTCCTCATGATCATCAACTCCCCACTTTCTCCTACTCACTTACATATTGGGTGTGGGAGAATGTTTTAAAAATCTTGAGATCAGCTGATTGGTCCTCTCGCCTGTCAATCATCATGATGAAGGTAACGCCTCTTTCCGGGGGGCAGTAGTATTAAGCCCCAAATGCCGGACGTGAGTCAGTCCCTCTGGAAGATCATGAGGGAGAGTCCACAACTGTGAGTCCACAACTGGGAATTTACTGAACTGTGAGTCTACTGAACTGTGAGTCTACTGAAACGTCAACTTTATTTGTCACACACATAAAGTGCAAGTGAAATTAATTTGCCAGCAGCGGTACAATGAAAAAGTAACACACAAAAACACAATAAAAATTTAAAACAAACATCCACCACAGCATTCATCACTGTGGTGGAAGGTACAAAATTTGGTCAGACCTCCTCCATTTTCCCCCATGGTCGGGACCACAACCCTCTGCAGCCATCGCTGCGGGTGTCCAGATGTACAAACAAGGTAAACTCCAGATAATATCCAGGTAAGTCCTGAATCTATGCTTCCCCACCGGAGACTGCGGCTTCAGGTTGGTGCATGCCACAGGCCAGTGGTCGAAGAATTAAAGTTCCCACCGCACCGCAGCCAGAATCACTGCAGACCGCAGGGCCGGCGGTCAAAACTCCCTTCCAGGGATCCCCAGTGAGGGACCCCGCTCCTGATGGTAAGTCCCCACCGCGCCCGCGGTAGAAGTAGTCCCCGGGACGGCGGTCAGATCTTCTTCTCCTCCGGTGTCCCCAACGAGGGATCCCAGGCTGCAGAGCTCTGCAGACGGCGGCTTCAGGCTGCAGCGGGGCGGCAAACAGAGCACTCCCCTCCAGCGACTCCCGGCGGGTGCTCGACCGCTCCGCGACGAGAGTCCGTGCTGCGCCCGCTGGCCCAGACACGTCTCCGGGAAACGCCGCACCGATCATCAATGTTAGGCCATGGGGGGGGGTGACATGGAAAAAGTCGCCTCTCCATGGAGTAGGCGACCGAAGCTGTTCCCCCCTTACCCCTCCACACCAGCCCACAGACAAGACACACAAAGAAACATTAAAAACATACACTAAAAAAATAAAAAAAGTTTAAAAAACTAACGCTGGCAGGGCTCCCACTTGACTTGACTTGACTTGACTTGACTTGACTTGAAATCGAATGGATTGGTTTGTTAGCCTCTGCACTCACTGTGCTTGACTTGGATGCAATGGATTCGATTGTTGGCCCTGCACGCTGCGTGATCCAAAGGTCTCGCTCACTCCGGAAGTCTCGCTCACTCCAGAAATCCCGCTCAGTGGAGAGGCTGCAGTCAGCCGTGTGAGAAGATTTAAGAGAGTTTTACTGTCGTATATATGTTGTGTGTGTGTGAGTGAGTGTGTGAGTCAGTGTGTGTGTGAGATGGAGGGTGGCTGTAAGTGTGTGTGCGTGTGTGTGTGCGTGTGTGTGTGTGTGTGTGTGTGTGTGTGTGTGTGTGAGATGGAGGGTGTCTGGGTGTGTGTGTGTGGCTGTGTGTGTGTGTGTGTGTGATCGAGGGTGTGTGTGTGTGTGTGATCGAGGGTGTATGTGTGTGTGGCTGTGTGTGTGTGTGTGAGGGTGTGTGTGTGTGTGATCAATGGTGTATGTGTGTGTGGCTGTATGTGTGTGTGTGATGGAGAGTGTGTGTGTGCGTGAGCCCACCAGCCATGAATGGGTCAACTGCCAGCCCACCTTTGGCAAAGTGAAACCACTAATTTTGGTCCACAAAGCCCCTCTTAGCCTAGAAACCAGTCCCCTTTGCCCAAAATGCCCGTATTAGCCCAGGAGGAGCATTTTGGCCCAAAAGGCCCGTGCCAGGCCAGGAAAAGTCCAGAAAAAGTGCTTTTCACTGAGATTTCACTCTGATTTTTTTAAAGTCCCTTCAGCCCATCGGGCCTGCACTAGCCCAGGAAGAGTCCCTTCGGACCATTAGTATGTATTCCCCCTGTAAGTAATAAATCTCACCCCAGTATTTTTCTCCCTCCCTTCCTTGGCTCCCTGTGAGATCCACTCCATGTTAGACTTTCCTCCTTCATTGCTGTGGTCTGTAGAAAAAGATGATCTACCCGATCTATTCCTCTCCAGGTTTTATACACCTCTATTAGATCACTTCTGCTCCTCCTGCACTCCAAGGAATAGAGTTGCATCAATGGAAGCTGTCACTGGAGAACATGTGTGGAACATAACTGTGTAAATAGCTCATTCTAAGCGCCACCCCCCCCCCCCCCCCCCCCCCCCCCCCCCCCCCCCCCGCCGCACTCTGACTGAAACTAGGGGGGGGGGGGGGCAGTTTCAGTCATTAAAATACTGAGTCAAGCACTTGCGCAACTAAATTTTATTTTGGAAAACACAATAACAGTTCCCCACTAATATACCTGACTATACCTAACAGCTCGATCCTTGTATCTGCTTTGCCAATATCTTCTAGCCTCGTGCAAGCAGAGACTCTCCAAAAGGTCATGCAGTCCCAAGCGTTCTTCCAGAAGATCGACACAGGACCTTGTGGGAGCTACCTTTTATAGGTCCCCGAACCTTGAAGGGCCAAACTGATAATTGCTTGTTCTTAGCATCCCCCCAGTCTAGTTTCAGTCAAAACACTGAATCAAGCACTTGAACAACTAATTTTTATGTTAACAAAGAGCAATTACAGTTCAACTACTGTACCTATCCTACCACAGGTTCGATCCCTGTATCTGCCTGATCAAGGCCTCAAGGGCTCGCTCAAACAGAAACAATCCAAAAGCCCTCTCCCAGATGATCGACACTGGACCTCGTGGTAGCGGACTTTTATATGTCCCGGGATGTCAAAGGGGCAAACCACATGGTGGTGGTCTCTTAATAATCCAATTACAGATATTGATTAACCCCATACATGACAGACATTCCCCTAACCCAATAATACAGCAGCTCAATGCATTGTATTCAAACAGGACTTCTCAAGGAAGCCAACTTAGAAACATTTACCCTGATCTGCAATAAACCCAGACAAGGCTCAATACCTCATTCAATCAACACTTGGCAAAGTAGAACTCAGCAGCATTATTTACAATTATTTACAAGGTGCATGTCTGGTTAGCAGCCATCCAATCCATTCTATGCATTTTGCACCTAATTGACAAGGCTGCAGATGTACTTATTCTTTTCTTGCAACTTGTATCTAGGCTCTAGACACACTGGCACCACTCTGCAGCTTGTCCCAGCTCTGCAGAAAGCAATTCCAAATTGACCAAATCTCCCAGCAGCCCTGAAGCTTTTACCCCATATTAAAGTCCTTACCTCTCCAATTTGGCCAGGATTAACAGAGCCACATGGAGGTGGTCTCTTTACAATCCAATAACAGATATCGACTAACACAGTACATAATAGACATTTCCCTAACCCAATAATACAATGACTAATACAATGTATTTGACGAAGCAACACAGATGAATTATGCAACATGTGCCTGGATATTCAAGAAATCCAGACAAGGCTCAACACTTAACCCAATCAACATCAAGCAAAGTAAAGCTTTGCAACATTATTTACAATGTGTATGTCTGGTTTGCATTCACCCAATCGGTTTCATGCAATGTACACCTAATTGTAAGAATCTGCAGATGTCCCATTCTTTCCTGCAACTCTTATCTGGGCCACAGATAAACTGGCACCATTCAGCAGCTTGCCCCAGTTCTGCAGAAGGCACATTTAAATTGACCAAATGGCCTAGCGACACCGAAGCCTTTACTCAATTTTAGTGTCCTGCCAGCTCCAATTTGGCCAGAATTAGCAACCGCAGATGCTGGTACATACTGAAGGGAGACACAAAGTACTGGAGTAACTCGGTGGGTCTAGCTGCATCTCTGAAGAAAAACAATGAATGACATTTCAGATCGGGGCCCTTCTTCATGCTGAAAGGAGAAGCAAGGGGACTAGAAGAAAGAAGAAGAAAAGAAAATAGAGAGAATGACTTTTTCCAGTTTTCTTAATTCAGCCAAAGAATAGAATCTTGGCCACTGGAAGCAGTCAGATCTTCCCAGGAATCTGAACTTGTGTCATTAGCCATTTTACGAATAGACCACGAATATATCATGTCTGAAGAAGGGTCTCGGCCTAAAACATCACCCATTCCTTCTCTCCAGAGATGCTGCCTGACCCGTTGAGGTACTCCAGCATTTTGTGTATTTCTTTATGAATAGACCATGCATGCTGCCCTTCAAGTGCTACACTCCATTGAGGATAAATGGGGATCCTGTGGATAGGGTGAACTGTTTTAAATATCTGGGAGTCCACATCTCTGAGGATATGACATGGGCATCACACGCCTCAGCACTCATGAGTAAGGCAAGGCAGCGCCTTTACCACCTCAGGCAATTGAGGAAATTCAGAGTGTCTCCGAGGATCCTCCAGTGCTTCTACACAGCGGCGGTGGAAAGCATCTTGTCCGGGAACATTACCATTTGGTTTGGGAATTGCTCTGCCAAGGACAAGAAGGCTCTGCAGAGAGTAGTGCGTTCAGCCGAACGTACTATGGGAACTTCACTCGCCCCCCTGCAGGAACTATACAACAGGAGGTGCAACTCCAGAGCAAATAAAATCATGGGAGACCCCTTCCACCCCTGCAACGGACTGTTCCAGCTGCTATGGTCAGGCAAACGCCTCCGTTGCCATGCGGTGAGAACGGAGAGGTTGAGAAGGAGTTTCTTCCCAGAGGCAATTCGAACTGTAAACGCCTATCTCACCAGGGACTAACTCTACAGAACGTTTTTCCTTCCATTATTTATTTTATTATGTAAAAGAATATGTGTGTTATGATTGTGTTTATAATTTGTTTGGTTGTTTTGTTGTTTGTCTTTTGCACAAAAGTCCGCGAGCATTGCCACTTTCATTTCACTGCACATCTCGTATGTGTATGTGACAAATAAACTTGACGACTTGACTTGACTTGACTTGACTTGACAAATGAGAATCTCACACCAGACTTCAAAAATAATATTATGAGGTCTTAGAAACTAGATAAAAGCTTAGTTTAACATTTCATTGAAAAGACCAAGCCTCTGATTGTGAAGCTGCCCAGCATGGCACAGGAGTGCCCCCCAAGATTTCATTGTCCATGTGCGTAAAACCAATCAAACCAGTTTGACTCAATCAAGAGTGCTACCTTTTTGCCTTCAAAGGCTTTGGTAATGGAACAACTGCTGAGAGAGCAATTACAGATGGAATAGTGCATTAACAAGTGTTATAAGGCAACTGAACCATCCTACCAACAACTAGAGAATGGTCCTGAACGACTATCCACCTCATTGGAGACCCTCGGGCTATTTTTGATTGGACCTTATTGGCTTTACCTCGCACCAAATGTTATTCATGTTATTCCCTTTATTATATATTTGTACACTGTGTATGACTCCCCATTAAACACGTATTCCCTTTCCGCTGACTAGTTAGCATGCAACCAAACCTTTCCACTGTACCTCGATACACGTGACAACAAACTAAATTCAAATTAAAATATTTTCCTCCACAATTTACCTCCTGCACATTCTGCTAATTAAGTTTTTTTGGCAGCAGGTTAAAGACCTTCAAAGACATTACGATTAATATGGAGAGTGCGATGAGCTGAGATTTACATGTCAGGGGTCTTCATGTCGATTCAAGTGAATGTGTTTTTTAGTATTTCGTGGTTCAGGTGACTATAGCACCCAAAGGACTGGCCAGGCACCTCTCCAATTATCCAGAGAACTTTATCACTGAGCTGCTTGTGCCAAACTGTAGGTGGAGGAACAGATAATAGAAGTGTGTATTGAAGTCTAGTGGTGTGAGAGTAGGAGGAAGATGCACGGAGGCTGTGACATGTTTATTCCAGCTGGCTAAGAATTGCCGTTCAGTTACTGGGGTGGAAGGATGGTGGAGGTGTGAGATCAGTGCTCTTTGTTAAAAAGTAGTTCTTCGTAACCTTGGCGACTGCAACCATTGGTTTAGAGTTTGGGATTTGGAGTTTAGGGTTGAGATACAAAACGGAAACAAGCCCGTCGACCCATTGAATCCATGCCGGCTATCAATCCCCCATTCACACCAGTTATAATCTGTTATCCCATGTTCACCTCAATCGGACGATCTTTAATTGGAATTTACTGGACATTATTTTGCAGTGTATGCTATTCCCTTGATCCTTCATCTGTGCCCTGTGGACTCCTCGATTGTAATCATGCATAGTGTGACTGGATGGCATGCAACACAACATTTTTGACTGTACCTTGGTATACATGGCAATAAACTAAACTAAATTAAACTACATTTGGGGGGGATAGAGGAGGAAATTGGAGCTCCCGGATGAAACCCATGCAGTCACGGGGAGAACGTGCAAACACCACACTGAGTGGTCAAGAGTCGCGCTGAGAGGAGCATTCTGGGTAATCTGGATTCTCACTCAAACGATCCCTCACTGATAATACAACAAAGGCTCTTCATTCCTGAGATACTCGAGAAACCTCCTCATCTCATGTAAAACCAGTGTGTACCTGCGATCAGACAATCTGCAATAATCAAACCCACTCAGTAAGAATGTGGCTGGATAAATGCCCCCTTTTTGTTCAAAATTTGCACAATGATGCCCTCCATTTTGATGCCACATGATGGGGCATTAACTCAGTTAAAATGACGTACACTATTTTACTGATAAGTAAAAGAAGTTGAATGTTATTTCAATGGAGAAATGGAGATGAATGGTGTAGCGGTACAGCGATCCCGACTACGGGCTGTCTGTACGGAGTTTGTGCATTCTCCCCGTGACCTGAGATCTTCGGTTTCCTCCCACACTCCAAACACGTACAGATTTGTAGGTTAATTGGCTTGGTATAAATGTAAAATTGTCCCTCGGGTGTGCAGGGTAGTGTTAAGGTGCGGGGATCGCTGGGCGACACGGATTCGGTGGGACGAAGGGCCTGTTCCCGCGCTATCTCTAAAAAATAAACTTTAAAAAAAGGTCATACTACATCCTCCAGTTAAAATGACAGTAATACTCCAATTAACTGGTAACAATTAATTTAATGTAAGGAACAGGTAGTATATGAACAGAGATTGGAAACCAACTATCCTGGAAGCTTTGGGATTGCATGATTGTTTTTATCAGGAGGTCGGGTTGATGTATAAAATATACAGACAGAATTGAAAGTGCATGAATAAATAATTAATGTTTGCATCAAGGTAATTGTACTGATGCAGATCGCCACCTTACATCTACGCTCAATGTGATAGTTTTCCATATGTTACAGAACCATTTTCTGTCTCTTCATCAAAACAAGTAAAATATACTTTTGATATCAAAGAATATTCTTTTGATTCTGTTCTTTTGAGGTTCGAAGAAATTCTCTTCTTTCGTAAAATTGGGTAGCTTTCATTATGAATATTTTCTCTAAAGTCAACTAACCCTTGCTTTCTCTCAGTCTTTCTGATCAGTCTGAAGAAGGGTTTCGGCCCAAAACGTTGCCTATTTCCTTCGCTCCATTGATGCTGCTGCACCCGCTGAGTTGCTCCAGCACTTTTGTCTACCTTGCTTTCTCCCTCTCTCCATCACTCCCCCTTCCCAGTTCTCCAACTGGCTGTCCCCCCGATTACATTTTATCTCAGTTTACTTTGTTGTCACCTTCTCCTAGCTAACAATGATCTATTCTACATTTTCCTTGACACATCTTTCACTCAGCTGAGAAGGTTATTGGTTTCCCCCTTCCCCCATCGACAAACGGTAGTTTAGTTTAGTTTAATTTAGAGATACAGCCTGGAAACAGGCCCTTTGGCCCACCAGGTCCATGCTGAACAGCGATCCCCGCACATTAACACCATCCTACACCCATTAGGGACACTTTTTACATTTACCGAGCCAATTAACCTACATTGGTGTGTGGGAGGAAAGCCATGCAGGTCACGGGTAGAATGTACAAACTCCGTACAGACAGCACCCGTGGTCGGGATTGAACCCGGGTCTCTGGCGCTGCATTCGCTGTCAGGCAGCAACTCTACCGGTGCACAACCATGACCTCCCTGTATGCTACAAGGGCCAAGAAGCGAGCGGGTAGGATCATCTCTGACCCCTGTCACCCTGGCCACAAACTCTTTGTAGTACTTCCCTCTGGGAGGCGACTCCAGACTGTCAGAACCTCAACATCCAGACACAAAAACAGCCTCTACTCTACTTCACAGCCGCACTACACCACTACATTCTAGTCTGTAAACCAAACACATGAACTCTCCAAGTGAACTTTGGATATCTACATGCGCAATATACAGCAAAGCTGCCTCTTTTTAATCTTGCACTTTATTTTTTACCTTTTTACATTTTTATATATTTTTTAATAGTATATTGTGTTTTTACCATGAGCGACAAATCACCAAGTCAAACTCCTTCTATGTGTACATACTTGGCCAATACATTGATTCTGATTCTGATTCTGTTTCTGATCTGCATCTCTTTTGATGTGTAGGAAGGAACTGCAGATGCTGGTTTAAACCAAAGCTAGACACAGAATGGAGTAACTCAGTGGGACAGGCAACATCCTTCTCTCCAGAGAATGGGTGACGTTTCAGGTCGAGACCTTTCTTCAGACTTGATGTCGCGTTTTAACACCTTAGCCTTCCTCATCTCTGTGTTTCCCTCTCCCCTAACTCTCAGACTGAAGAAGGGTCTCGGCCTGAAACGTCACCCATTCTTTCTATCTGCCTGTCCCGCTAAGTTACTTTTTGTGTCTATCCAGGTTTGTCCGTTCATTGGCTTGGTATAATTGTGTATCATCCCTTGTGTGTGTAGGATAATGTTAATGTGCGGGGATCACTGGTCAGTACAGACTCTCTGGGCCAAAGAGCCTGTTTCCGCACTGTATCTCTAAACTAAACTAAATTAAAATGGTCCAGTGAAGAAGATGAAAAGTGATAATAGTGGTTGAAAGCTAACTTGGAGTCTTGACCTATAGTTAGAGCCATACAGCATGGATACAGGCACTGAGGTCCAACTCATCCATGCTGACCACAATGCCCCATCTATGATAGTCCCATGTCCACATCCTTATCCATTTATGTCTTTTAAATGCTGTTATTATTCCTGCCTCAACCACCCCCTCTGGCAGCTTGTTCCATATACCCATAGCCCTCTGTTTCAAAATTGTCTGGTTTAAAACAAAGATAGACACAAAGTGGAGTAACTTAGCGGACAGGCAGGTTCCAATTAGATCTTTCCCGTCTTCTTTTAAACCTAGGCCCTCTAGTTCTTGATGCCCCAACCCTGATTCTTGATTTGCCCTCATGATCTTACGCAGCTTTATAAGATTACCCCTCAGACTCCTTCTTTCCAATGAATAAAACTTCTCCCCATAGCTCAGGCCTTCGAGTCCTGGCAACATCCTAACCAATCTTCTCAACACGCTTTCCAGCTTAAGCCATCTCTCCTGGAGCAGAGTGAGCAAAACTGAACACAATGCTCCAAGTGCAGCCTCACTAACTCCTTGTTACACAACATTACAATTTCTATACTTAATTCCATGACCGATTAAGGCTTAGAGTATCAAAAGCCTTCACCACTCTACCTGTGATTTTACTTTCAGGCAAATATGTACTTGTATTCCTAGATTTCTCTGCTCTTCAACACTTCGCAGAGCCCTACCATTCACAGTGAAGGTCCTGCCTTGTCTTGATTATCCACAATGCAGTACCTTATACTTACCTGCATTAAACTCCATTTGTACATGCCTAGTTAATAAAGATCCCACTGTAATTCCTGACAAACAGTTTCACTACCTACAGTAAAGCCTCATTATGACGTACTGTGGGGGGGGGGGGGGGGGGGGGGGGGGGGGGTAGGATGATGCCCGTTATTGCCAATGTCTGCTTTAACCAAATAAGGTATCATAAGTGATAGAAACAAAGAATTGCAGATGCTGGTTCATAATCAAAAGGAAACTTGTATCTGACTATGAGTGTTTTTAATGTACTTACCGTGTGGCTTTCTATTTGTGACCTTCCATGGTTCTATGTCGAAGCTTGAGACAGGTCATCTGTATTTAATTTGTTCTAACCATCTTACCTGGCCCATTCATCTGCTCTTTCCCTCTATCAATGGCTGTTCTCAGCCACCTCTAATATATTGATCAATTGTTCTGATAGCGTCAGTGTGTTGTGGCTTGGTGTTTCAATTCTTCCTTCCCCTTCAGCGGTGGCACAGTGCAGCGATAGAGCTGCTGCCTCACAGCACCAGACACCCGGGTTCAATCCTGACGACGGGTTCTGTCTGTACGGAGTTTGTACATTCTCCCTGTGACCACGTGGGTTTTCTCCAGGTTGCTCCGGTTTCCCCTCACACTCCAAAGACATACAGGTTTGTAGGTTAATTGGCTTTGGTAAAATTGCAAATTATTCCTAGTGCATAGGATAGTGCTAGTGTACAGGGTGACCGCTGGTCAGCATGAACTCTGTGACTGTAAAGGACTGTATTCACGCTGTATCTCTAAACGGAACTAAAAAAGGTGAGAGATTGAAGGGGGGAAATGAATGTAAAGGCGCTGACATGAATGTAATTGGCAGGAAGGAAAGGTCAAGATTAGCGAGGAGATCGGGCAATTTGCAGAAGCTGGTATGATTGGGAGTGAGGAGAGCATTGGGGAGTGTTCAGGAAGGAACTGCAGATGCTGGTTTAAACCAAAGATAGACACAAAATGCTGGAGTAACTCAGTGAGACAGGCAGCATCTCTGGAAAGAATGAATGGGTGACGTTTCGGGTTGCAATCCTTCTTCAGACACTTGGTGGAGGCTCTTGCAGGAGGAGACCCGAAATGTCACCCATTCCTTCTCTCCGAACCTGCGGCCTGTCCTGTTGAGTTACTCCAGCATTTTGTGTCTATGATGGGGAATGCTTCAGAAAAAAAAAATGGATAAGGCAGGGATGTGAGTGGGAGGGGAGAACTGGTAAACAGGAAGGCAGATAGTCCACAAAAAAAGTTGGGTCAGTGTGGAGAGCCTTTAAGTGACATGGTTCCTTTATGTTTAAGAAAGAACTGCAGATGCTGGAAAAAGCGAAGGTAGACAAAAATGCAAGAGAAACACAGCGGATGAGGCAGCATCTAAGGAGTGAAGGCACAGGTGATGTTTTGGGTCGAGACCCTTCTTCAGAGTGATGTCGGGGGGGCAGGAAAAAGAAAGGAAGAGGCAGAGACAGTTGGCTTGTTGGAGAGCTGTGAAGGGGAGGGGAAGGAGGGAGAGAGAAAGCAAGGGCTACCTGAAATTGGAGAAATCAATGTTCATACCGCTGGGGTGTAAACTGCCTAAGCAAAATATGAGGTGCTGCTCCTCCAATTTGCGCTGGGACACATTCTGGCCATGGAGGAGGTCCAGGACAGAAAGGTTGGATTCAGAATGGGAGGCGTAGTTGAAGTGCTGAGCCACCGGGAGATCAGGTTGGTTATTTTTGGAACAATCGAGCAATCATGCTTTATTGATGTCAAGTTGGCTTACATAGAATCATATTTTACTGCCAGTATCAACTGGGTGGAGAAACATTTCATGTTAAGTTAGTGCCAATTGCCACTTCAGATTGTTTCAATAGCCCAGCTGAATTATGCCACACATGTGTGGGAGAGGAGAACAACTTTTTCATTACAAATTACTTTGATGAGGGGAAAAATGTCAATTTTCTTCACATTTGCAGGTGCTACAGTCATACGTTGAAGAACCTTTGATGATGAAAGACACAAAGTGCTGGAGTAGCTCAGGGTCAGGCAGCATCCATGGAGAACATGGATGGGTGACTTTTTCAATAGACAATAGAAAATAGGTGCAGGAGTTGGCCATTCGTCCCTTCGAGCCTGCGCCACTATTCAATGTGATCATGGCTGATCATCCCCAATCAGTACACCGTTCCTGCCTTCTCTTCATATCCCTTGACTCCGCTATCTTTAAGAGCCCTATCTAACCCACTCTTGAAAGCATCCAGAGAGTCAGCCTCCACCACCCTGTGATGCAGAGAATTCCACAGACTCACAACTCTCTGTGAGAAGAAGTATTTCCTCATCTCCGTCCTAAATAGCTTACCTCTTAAACTGTGGTCCCTGGTTATGGACTCCCCAACATCGGGAACATGTTTCCTGCCTCTAGTATGTTCAAACCCTTAATAATCTTGTATGTTTCAATCAGATTCCTCGCATCCTTCTAAATTCCAGAGTATACTAGCTCAGCCACTCCATTCTCTCAGCATACGACAGTCAGGACTCTACTTCAGTACCCTGCATCTCCAAACCAGGAGGGAGGATCAAAAAATGAAAGAACTGATGAAACTAGTTGAACAACAAGTGTCTCGGTCCCATGCATGTGGTGTATCACATTTGCAGGCAGAATCAACATCTGGCTGTCTGAAGAAGTGGTACCGACCCACATCCTCCAGAGATGCTGCCTGACCTGCTGAGTTACTCACACACTTTGTGATCTATCCAGATAAAACAGCTGGGGATGAATTGAATTGAATACTTTATTGCCACATGTGACAAGTCACAGTAAAATTATTTGCTTGCATACTGAAGAAATGCAAATAGTCGTCCATAAAGGGCGCTTACATAGTTACAAATCCTCCCCCCCGCATGTGCCTGGTCCCCCTTTGTTCTACCCCCCTTCCCCCTACCTCATGGTGGTCCCCCTATGCCAGGTTCTTCTTTGTTCCTTCCCCCAGCAGGGGCGTCCTCACTTCCACGTGTCTGTCATCGTCCGTCGGTCGGCGCCATCATCGACCGCCACACCAACCTCGCTATTAATGCTGCTGGGTCCTCTCTGGACACCTCCGCAGCGCTGACCCAGGCCCCAGCCACGGCCTCCACCGATCCAGGCTCCACCCACCGGCTCCACCGACTCAGGCCCTCACCACGGTCTCCACTGACCCAGGCACCGCCGGCCACGGTTCATTTTTCATGAAAAATCCCAACTATAATTGTACTAGACCCTTGTTCAAGAGATGGGTGAAGATAGAACTTGAGCACTTCTCATTTCGCTGGTTTGCACGGGGCACGCCAGTGCGCTGATACGTGGATAGGATGGGTTCAGAGGGATGTGGGTCAAATGCAGGCAGGTGGACTATTGTAGATGGGACAGTTGTTTGGTGTGGGCAAGTTGGGCCGAAGGGCCTGTCTCCACTTTGTATCACTGTGACTCAAAGTGTTGGGCAGATGTACTAGAACAGCCATGGAGTCAGAACTCACCATCGCTGCTTTGATGATGTGATCCCACCCTCGTGCTAGTTGTCACAAGGTGGACAATGGTTATCAGGACTGACCGCTGGTCAACGTAGCCAGATTTGTTCGTTGCTTGATGAAGTGTCCTCCAGGCCACGTACAGCATTGCTTGGAGTTATTGAATAAATTTGATGAATATTTGCTGGAACCGGCAGTGCTACTGAAACTGAAGGGGTGACCACTCATAAATAAATGGTACCATTTACTGGTCCTGGTGAGCCATAGCCATACCCCGGCAGCAGGCCGCTGCTAAACCATGAGAGGGAAGCCACCGAGCCCGGCCCCTGATCGCCACCAAAGACCAGGAACCAGAGAGGAGGGAGTAGGCGACGGCAGTGAATGCTGGACGAGGGACGGTTGGAAGAGCCGGGAGTCTTACACTCCGCGTCATCCATGTCGGCTGCAGGAGGCGCCCCCAGGCACAAAGGTTGAAGATGGCAAGGAGAGGGATGAGGATGAGTTCAGATGGAGGCGATGACTGCAACAGGCCTTTATGGACAACTGCGGCTGGGACTGTGAAAATGGTGAAACCTGGTAACTCTTGCATTTCGACTCAGTGACCTGTTTCTCTGCGTTATGTACTTAAACGGGGCTTGTACTTGTGTATGGCAATAATCTGTTCAAGAAGGAACTGCAGATGCTGGAAAATCGAAGGTAAACAAAAGTGCTGGAGAAACTCAGCAGGTGCAGCAACATCTATGGAGCGAAGGAAATAGGCAACGTTTCGGGCCGAAACATTGCGTATTTCCTTCGCCCCACAGATGCTGCTGCACCCGTTGAGTTTCTCCAGGACTTTTGTCTACCTATGGCAATAGTCTAACTGATCTGTAAGCAAAATAATTTCATTATGCCTTGGACAAAATGTGATAATAAAGGAACGATTGATGCATTCAACCATTGATTCAACTCAAGCACAAACTGAACTGTGTTGTTCACAGTGAGCAGGGAAACCAAAGGTAGGATGGACTTGATAATGTGGGAATATTATTTTTAACAAAAGCCGAAGATGCTGGAAACACTCAGTTAGTCAGGCAGCATCTGTGGGAAGGTAGGCAAAGTCAATATTTCAACTGGAAGATTTGTTGCTGGTTCAGATTGTCAGCACCTGCAGGCTCTTAAATTACCATTTAAAGTTGCTTTTATGTTTTGTTGCAATGTTCCACTTTTATAGATAGTGTCTTACCTATTATGTTTTCACCCAAGTGAAGGGGGAAGATATTTTCAAATCTTTCAAGAGACAAGGTTCCTTTAAGAGAAGTTGCCTTTGCCTTGTTTACACCCCCATCTAGTGGCTGGATGGTGTAGAGACACAGGGAGGAAAGGTTCAACTGTGAGCAGAGGAAGGAACTGCAGATGCCGGTTAACACCAGGGTTGCCAACTTTGTCACTCCCAAACAAGGGACTAAAGGACAACATAAGGGACAAATTCCCGATGGCATAGAGTACAGAAGGCTTTCGTTGTGTCACCACTGACGGGCTTAACCCACGTCTTTTTCACTTCCCATTGCTTGTTATAGTTGCACAGTCTTGTCTTTTTTGAAGGTTTATCCATAGTTGCACACGCCAAACCGACCGAACACCAGACGTTACTGACACTTGTTATTTTGGTAAGAAATTGGCAAAATATAGCATGCAACTGATGGGCATAAAGGGGCCTGTGATTGGATGACAGGTGAATCACTTGTGCGTGGTGTCGACAGCACGTGCAACACACACTCGCTGTTGTATCAGATCTAGGATCTGTCTGTACGCGAACCCTCTGGTGATTACAGAGTACAGACGCTCCTCGATTTACGATGCTTCGACTTGCGATAGTTTGAATTTACGATGGTGCAAAAGTGATACACATTCAGTAGAAACCGTATTTCACTAGCCTGGCCTCGTGGGCCATGTTGATAATTTAAGCGGTAATGCTTTACTGTTTAATTCAAAATGCTTTCCTGTGGTATATTTAGATTTACACCTGCTGTTGAGCAGACGCACTTGCTACCTGTTGTGACAATTCGTTGTGTGTTCAATCCTGTCGGGGCTGGCACACGGGAGATTTAAGGGGCGACGGTGCTCAGGAAATTGCTGAGCGCTCGCACTGACTGAACAGGAGCGGTGGTGGGGATAGGGTTTGGGTGGGGATGGGAGTGGGGGTGGGGGTGGGGGTGGGAGTGTGGCAGGAGTGTGGCACAAGCCATCAGGGTAGGCAAGCTACGCACTAAAATTATAAAATGGTAATTATTAAATCTAAATAGCAAAGGCAAGGGAGAATAATCTCTTAGATCAATCTCTTAGGTAGGCATAATTCTCCGTGCTTTTCATCCTCAGTACATGTAACACGCGATGGTCTGTGCAGCCCAAGTGCCATTGACGATGCTTCAAGCCAACAATTTCCAGGGGACTGAAGGCAGCTAAAATGTTGCCTTTGTTGTACTGTACATGCTCAGTAGCATACAGTGCATGTGCAGTGCAAGTTTCTTGGCGGGTTTTTCAAACATGGATTGCCATTATCTTAAGAGTATCTTAAGAAACAAAGAGGGAAGAATGGAGTTTGTGTACAAATGATGTGGTAAGTACATTTCTTGGTGCTATATGTTTTTAAATACCATGATTCCCGGCAATGAAGATGCTATTTTTTACCCAAAAATTAGACACAAAAATTTACCTGTGTCTTGGAAGCCGAAGTTGGAAGGTTGCTAGACAAGAAAGATGGACTTGGCTAACCCTCAGTACAGCAAGATCAAGAACGATGTTGTCTATAGCCAAGTCTATCCCTCATTGCTGGCAGTTTATGGGAAGCGACTGTAAACGGACAGCGCCGCTGAGGGAAGAGTTCCTTTCAAAGCGTGTGGGGAGTCTGGCTTGGGGTAAAGTTGCGGGGAGGGCAACAGGGGGTCGGGGATCATGCCAGCAACTCACTTGCTGCACGATCCGGATGCGGAGCCATCGCATTGTGGCTGGGGGGGGAGAAGTAGCTCAGGTGGCTGCGAGTAGCCGCCAGGACCAGATAGCTCAGATGGCTGTGAGCTGCCGCCATCTCAGCTCCTTCTGCCGGCCCCCGCACACTTTAGGCAGTGATCTCCATCTGAAAACCTCTCTCCTGCCGCTCGCCGGCCTCACTCATGTCAGCCGCTTCCCGCAAATCCTTAAATTCCGACAGCGCGATCAAGGGACCAATTGAGGTTACTCGGTTGTCAGAATTTAAGGATTTGCAGGAAGTGGCTGACATGAGCGGCAGGTGAGTGATGTTCAGACGGAGAACATTGCCAGAGGTGAGCGGGCCAGCACAAGGAGCTGAGGTGGCGCCGGCTGTCCGGTTCCGAGGCCGCTCGCAGCCACCCGAGCTGCTTCCCTCCCTGGACACAATGCGGTAGCTCCGTGCCCTAAGCGCCACGGCAGCCGTGAGTGAATTACTGGCATGATCCCCGACCCCTTCCTTCTCAATGCTCCTGCCCTCCCCGCAACTTTACCCCGGCACAGACTCCCCACACGATGTGAAAGGAACTCTCCCCCCAATTGGTCCCTTGAACAAGTATTGTCATTCAATAAGATCACAACTGATTCAACTTGTCTCGGTGTGCTCCACTTTTCCACACCATCTCTCCATCTGCCATCACCCTCCACGCCCTAACCATTCAGTAATTCAGAATGAAGGAGATTTGGAAACCTTGGGCAAATTGCTTTCTTTATTTTATTTTTTTTGAGCATGAAAAATTCTATGTCCCAACAGCCTTCTTTCAAAGTTTAGCAACTCAAATTGAGCATGTGACTTTATTGCCGGGAAATACGGTACTTTATTAAGAGATTTGGCTTTTGAAGACTTTATAAATGTCGACATGGAGAGAACAATCTGCGCATGCTGGGTTTAAGAGGCAAAGGACTGAAGAGGAGAGAGAGGGAGAGGAAACTAACCCAGAGAATGAAAACCCACAACTGCCTGGTGGTCCAACCCTGAACACTCTGGTGATGGGTTAGGTGTTTTCAATGCATTTTCAACTTACGATATTTTCGATTTACGATGGGTTTATCGGAACGTAACCCATCGTAAGTTGAGGAGCAGCTGCTAGAAGTAGTCAAATACGGGACAAGGGCGGTCCCGTATGTGACAAACCAATTTAGCCCAATACACGGGATGTCCTTGCAACACTAGTTTATACCAAAGATAGACATAAAGTGCTGGAGTAACTCAGTGGTTCAGATAGCATCTCTGGAGAAAAGGAATAGGTGGCGTTTCAGGTCGAGACTCTTCTTCAGACTGAAAGTAGTGGGGAGGAGAACTGGAGATAGGAAAATGCCAGAACAAAGCAGGCCGACAACTGATGACCAAGGAATGGTGCAGCCTACAATGGTCCATTGTTGGCTGGGGAAGAGCTGACAATGAGAGGATACAGGGATGCGAACAATGGAACTAGCAGGATGACTAGGGTGGGGGAGCAGGGCGGGGGGGGTAGAGGAAATTCTCTATGGTGGACACAATAGATAATAGAATATACTGGCAACACACAGTACCAATAGATAGGGAAATAACTGATTAATAAAAACGTCAATGCTTTCTTTCCACACATATTACTTTCATATTTTCTTACAAAATGGAAGATTGTTTGGCTCCTTGAGTCTATAGAACACAGAACAGCACTGCACAGGGTCAGGCCCTTTGTCCCGCAGTGTATGTGCTGAACAATGATGCTAAGTTCATCTCAGCCTGTCTGTGATCCAAATCCCTTCATTCCCTGCACATACGTAGAGTCATAGAGTGAGGCAGCATGGAAACAGGCCCTTCAGCCAACTTGCCAACATGTCCCAGCTACACTAGTCCCCCAGCCTGCGTTTTGGTCCATATCCCTCAAAACCTGTCCTATCCATGTACCTGTCTAACTGTTTTTTTAATGTTGGGCTAGTCCCTGGTTTAACTACCCCGTCTGGCAGCTCGTTCCATACACCAACCACCCTTCGTGTGAAATTAAATTCCTATTAAATCTTCTCCTCTTCACCTTAAACCTTTGTCCTCTTGTCCTTGATTCATCTACTCTGGGCAAGAGACAATGTGCATCTACCTGATCTATTCCTCGTGATACACTATTTGTCCATTTAAAAGTCTCTTAAATGCCACTATTATACAGTATATGCCTTTGATGGCTCTCAGAACATTCTCATCAGTCGCACTATCTAGCAACCAATGGTCACTCACATGTCTATTAACTTCACCCTGATTCCCCTTCCATCTGCCTTACACATGGATCAATGTCCTTCAGCAAATTAACCTCCCAACACATCCGAAGAGACCTATTACTGTAAGTATTTTCAGCTCTTGCTTTCTGCCTGATATTTTCATAAGGCCACAAGTGATAGGAGTAGATTTAGGCCATTCAACCCATCGTCTATTGAACCATTCAATCATGTCTCTCCCTCCCAACCCCATTCTCCTGCCTTCTTCCCATAATCTTTGATACCTGTACTAACAAGAATAATTCCTCTTCAATTTCCTATATTTAGTCAGTAAAAACATTCATGGTTCGATTTGACTATCTCCATTTTGTCACATTTTAATTGCATAACGATATAAATAACTTCATTACTTCAAATATTTAAGATATCTATTAAAAAAAACTGGCTTGGCACTCATCGTCCTTTTATTGATGAGAATCACTGAGGAATTTTAATTGTAAGTGAATTTTCTTTTTAATTATAATATGATTAAAGAGAAAATAATGACAGTGCATGAGCTGTGGATGTAGTTAATTAAACAATTATAAATGTAATGAGGACAACTATGTCATTGTCATCTGTATTCCAGACAGATTCCGTTCCATTCTCCAAGAAATTTTACATCAAATGAACTAATGGCTCATTTAGTTTTACCCCCCCTCCCTCCCCAGGTTTATTGATGTGAAGTTTGGAAGATTTTATTTCAAGACTTACAGAAGAATTTCCCCATTCTGGCTGGACTGTTCAGAAAAGATGAGAAAGAAATGGGATTATAATTCAATTATAAGGGGCGGCACGGTGGCGCAGTGGTAGAGTTGCTGCCTTACGGCGCCAGAGACCAGAGTTCGATCCTGACTACAGATGCTGTCTGTACGGAGTTTGTACATACATGTTTCGTTTCCTCCCACACTACAAAAATGTACATGCTTGCAGGGTTAATTGTCTTCAATAAAATTGCAAATTATCCCTGGTGTTTAGGATAGTGTTGGTGATGAGTAATCGCTGGCTGACACAGACTCGATGGGCTGATTTCCATGCTTTTTATCCCTAAAGTCTAAAATGTAACTTCAATGGCATAATGTGACAAGAAATGAAGAATTTTGCGAGACATTTTGCATCCAAAAGTCAGGGAGTCATAAAGAATGGAAACAGGACCTTCGGCCCATCAAGTCCATGCTGATCATCGATCACCCATTCATGAGAGTTCTTTGCTGTCCCATTTTCTCATCAAGCCCCTGCTCATCAGAGGCAACTTACAGAAACCAATTAAACTGCAAACCCACATGTCTTTGGGACGTGGGAGGAAACAGGGATGCACGGCGGAAAACCTGGATCCCTGGCACTGTGAGGCAGCGGCTCGACTAACTGCAACATTGGGCTGCCCCTACTTTACAGAAATGGGAAAGATAATATAACACACATACTGAAACCAAACTAATGGCAGTGGTACAAAACATTCTGTGAGGGGAAGCAGGAGTTAATAAGGTCATAAGTGACAGGAATAGAATTAGGCCATTCGGCCCATCGAGTCTACTCCACCATTCAATCATGGCTGATCTATCACTCCCTCCTAACCCCATTCTCCTGCCTTCTCCCCATAACCTCTGACACCCATACTAATCAAGAATCTATGGATCTCTGCCTTAAAAATATCCACTGACTTGGTCTCCACAGGCTTCCAAGGCAAACAATTCCACAGATTCACCACCCTTTGACTAAGACGTTTCTCCCCATCTTGTTCCTGAAAGAACGTCCTTTAATTCTGAGGCTATGACCTCTGGTCTTAAACACCCCCATTAGTGGATTCCTCTGCACATCCACTCTATCCAAGCCTTTCAACGTTGCTGTCCAAACTACATGAAGCATCTCACTGCTCAAGGTGAGAACATTACTCCATGTTCACAATGTATAGCCACACAAACACAGCCACCAGCACAAAGGTAGCCATGAAGAGCAGACAGAGGGGAACGCCATTGTCTAAAGGTCCCCCTCCATCATCCTGACTATGTATTACCATTCCTTCACCAGTGATGGGTCTAACTCCTGGACCTCCCTCCTCAACACCACAGGGCAGCACGGTGACATAGTGGTAGAGTCGCTGCCTTACAGCGCTGCAGTACCGGAGACCCGGGTTCGACCCTGACTACGGGTGCTGCCTGCACGGTGTTTGCACGTTCTCTCCATGACCTGCATGGGTTTTCTCTGAGATCTTCTGTTTCCTCCCAAATCACAAAGACGTACAGGTTTGTTGGTTAGTCAGGATCGAACCCGGGTCTCTGGCGCTGTGAGCGCTGTAAAGCAGCAACCTTACTGCTGCACTACCTAATTTTGGACTATCAGAGATGAGAAGCAAGTTACCAATTTCAATGGAGTCCTACAGTCATACATCACGGAAACAGGCACTTTGGCCTAACTTGTCTATGCTGACCACAATGCCCTATTCAAGCTGGTCCAATTTGCCCACATTCGGCGCATATCCCCCTAAACCTTTCTTATCTATGTACCTGTCAAAAGGTCTTTTAAATGTTGTTATTGTACCTGCCCCAATGAATTGTTCAGGCAGCACGTTCCATATACCCACTACCAGCATGGAATCTAAGGAGATCCAGCCAACTGGATAGAACATTAGAACATGGAAAGAAGCAGTGGGTGATGGTGGAAGGTTGTATTTTGGACTGAAGACCTGTAACTAGTGATTTGCCTCAAAGTTTGGTGCTGGGCCCTTTATCAGTTATCATATATATCAATGATTTGGATGAGATCGTCCAAGGCATGATTAGAAAGTTTCCAGATGATTCTAAAATGGGCGGTATTGTAGATAGTGAAGATGGTCGTCAAAAATTGCAGGAGGGTCTTGATCAATTGGCCAGGTGGGCTGAGGAATGGTTGATGGAGTTTAATACAGAAAAATGTGAGGTGTTGCATTTTGGGAAGTCATCTACACAGTGAATGACAGGGCGCCGGAGAGTGTTGTAGAGCAGAGGGATTTAGGAGTGCAGGTACATAGTTCATTGAAAGTGGTGTCACAGGTAGACAGTGTGGTTAAGAAGGCTTTTGCCACATTGCCCTTCATCAGTCAGAGTATTGAGTATAGAAGTTGGGAAGTTATGTTACAGTTGTACAGGACATCGGTGAGACCATAACTGGAGTATCGTGTTCATTTTGGTCATCCTGCTATAAGAAAGATGGAAAAGGCACAGAGAAGATTTACAAGGATATTGCCAGGAGTGTGGTGGGTATATGGAGCTAGCAGAGGAGGTAGTTAAGGCAGGTACTATCAGAACGTTTAAAAGAAACATTTGGACAGTTATGTGGATAGGATAGGTTTAGAGGGATGTGAGCCAAATGCAGGCAGGCGCGACTAGTGTCGGTGAGACCTGTTGGTCGTTGTGGGCAAGTTTGGGCAAAGGGTCTGTTTCCAGGCTGTATCACTCTATGATTCAATGGCCCTCTGTGTGAAAAAGATGTGCCTCGGGTTCCCAATAAATCTTTCTCCCCCTCACCTTAAACCAATGCCCCCTAATTTTTGATTCTCCTACTCTGGGTAGAAAAATGTGCATTCACCCCATCTGTTCCATCATGATTTAATAAATAGACAATGGACAATAGGTGCAGGAGTAGGCCATTCACCTGTTGAGCCAGCACCACCATTCAATGCAATCATGGCTGATCATCCACAATCAGTACCCCATTTCTGCCTTCTCCCCATATCCCCTGACTCCGCTATCTTTAAGAGCCCTATCTAGCTCTCTCTTGAACGTATCGAGAGAACTGCCCTCCACCACCCTCTGAGGCAGAGAATTCCAGAGACTCACAACTCTCTGTGTGAAAAAGTGTTTCCTCGTCTCCGTTCTAATTGGCTTACTCCTTATTCTTAAACTGTGGCCCCTGGTTCTGGACACCCCCAACATTGGGAACATGTTTCCTGCCTCTAGCATGTCCAAACCCTTAATAATCTTATATGTTTCAATAAGATTCCCTCTCATCCTTCTAAACTCCAGAGTGTACAAGCCGAGCTGCTCCATTCTCTCAGCATATGACAGTCCCGCCAAACTCTATAAGATCACCCATCGGCCTCATATGCTTCAATGAATGAAGTTCTATCCTGCCCAACCTTTCACTATCGCTTAGGTCCTCAAGTACTGACAACAGGTTTAAAAACATTCTCCGAACTCTAGTATGTAATAACAAGGAACTGCAGCTGCAAGGAAAGTCACAAAATGCAGGTTAGAGAGCATCCCTGGAGAACATGGATAGGTGCTGTTGTGGTTTAGGATCCATCTCCAGTGTGAAGGTAGGTCCTGACCCGAAACATCACCTAGCCATGTTCTCCAGGGATGCTGCCCACCCTGTTGAGTTATGGGCCTGTCCCACTTACTCGACTTTTTAGGCGACTACAGGAGACTATGAGGTTTCCACAAGGTCTCCACGTTCGCCGGAGGTTGCCGGGGGTGTCGCGTGCATAGTGGTGAGTAGTTCCCGCATTCTCGTAAATAGTCACGGCTTCATTCTGGTCATCGCTAATTTTTCAACATGTGAGTCGCAAGGAGGTCGTAGTTGCCGTAGGTTCTCGTAGGTTGTCACAAATGCTGACTGGTGAATTTCATTGGCACACTGGGGAAAAAAACCTTAAACAGTAGTTTTCAGAACTTAGGATAACTGACCGACCTTCACAACCGTGTATCTCTGGCTTCTTAAAAGTTGTCTCCACTCCTTCCCCGTCTCCCCCCCTCCTCTCCCCCCCTTCCCACCCCCCTTCCCCCCCCCTCCCTCCCCCCCCGCAGGTTGCCGTAGGTTCTCCTAGGCCTCCTTGACCTCTCAAAATCTAACACCTCACACTTACCTGAATTAAAATCCTTTAAGCATTCTCCAGTCCACCTGCCCAACTGACAAATATCCTGCTGTCATTCCTAAGATCTTCATTGTCTGCAATACCACCTATCTTAGTGTCATCTGAAACCTTCATACACCATTAAAAATTAATGCTCATTTCCTCTCATGGGATTGAATCTTAGCGAATGCAAAGGCATTTTATGAAGTTGCTTCATTTTTTAGGTTTACTAACTTTTAGTTTAGTTTAGTTTCAGCACCTAAGTTACAGAGAAAGGTTGAACAAGTTAGGTCTTTATTCTTTGGAGCACAGAAGGTTAAGGGGGGACTTGATAGAGGTCTTTAAAATTATGAGAGGGATAGACAGAGTTGACGTGAATAAGCTTTTTCCATTGAGAGTAGGGAAGCTTCAAACAAGAGGACATGATTTGAGAATTAAGGGACAGAAGTTTAGGGGTAAAATGAGGGGGGATTTCTTTGCTCAGAGAGTGGTAGCTGTGTGGAATGAGCTTCCAGTGGAAGTGGTGGAGGCAGGTTCGATTTTATCATTTAAAAATAAATTGGATAGGTATATGGGCGGGAAAGGAATGGAGGGTTATGGGCTGAGTGCAGGTAGAAGGGACTAGGTGAGAATAAGTGTTCGGCACGGACTAGAAGGGCCGAGATGGCCTGTTTCCATGCTGTAATTGTTATACGGGTTATATGGTTATATGGTTTAGTTTAGAGATACAGCATGGAAACAGGCCCTTCGGCCCATCGAATCCATGCTGACCAGCGGTTCCCACACATTAACACTACCCTACACACATGATGGACAATTTTACATTAGACTTATTATACCAAGCCAATAAACCTACACACTATGTCTTTGGAATGTGGGTGGAAACCGAGAATCTCGGAGAAAACCCATGCGGTCCAGGGGAGAACATACAAACACTGTACAGACAGTGTTAATCCTGGCCAAATTGGACCGGCTAGGACTCTAAAATTCAGTAAAGGCTTCTGGGCAGCTAGGCCATTTGGTCAATTTAAAAGTGCTTTCTGTAGAAATTGGACAAGAAGCAGAATGCTGCCAGTTTGTCGAGAGTCTAGATCAGAGCTGCACGAAAAGAATTGGAACATCTGCAGACCTTGACAATTAGGTGCAAAATGCATAGAATGGATTGGATGAATGTAAACCAGACATACACTTTGTAAATAATGTTGCAAAGCTTTACTTTGCT
Organism: Leucoraja erinaceus; assembly: GCF_028641065.1. Lineage (NCBI taxonomy): Eukaryota > Metazoa > Chordata > Chondrichthyes > Rajiformes > Rajidae > Leucoraja > Leucoraja erinaceus. Next base: position 2,502,459 of record NC_073402.1, on the reverse strand, counting down.
GGATGTTGATTGGATTAAGTATTGAGCCTTCTCTGGTTTTCTTGCAAATCAGGGCAAATGTTGCAATATTTGTTTCCTCTGAGAAACACTGATTACAATGTATTAGCCACTGTATTAATGGGTTAGGGAAATGTCTGTCATGTATGGGGTTAATCAATTTTGTTATTGGATTGTAAAAAGACCACCCCCATGTGGTTTGGCCTCTCGAGGTCCGGGGACCTATAAAAGTCAGCTACCACAAGGTCCTGTGTCGATCTTCTGGGAGAGCGCTTAGGACTGCATGACCTTCTGGAGTGTCTCTGTTTGAGCGAGGCCAAGAGAGCTTGATCAGGCAGATACGAGGATCGAACCCGCGGTGGTTAGGTGCAGTAGTGGGAACTGTAATTGTGTTTTGTCAAAATAAGGTTGAGATGTGCAAGTGCTTGACTCAGTGATTTTTGACTCAAACTAGACTGGTGGGAAGCTTAGAACGAGCAATTACATGGTCAGGATCGAACCCGGTTCTCTGATACTGTAAAGCAGCAATTCTACTGCAATGCCACCATTCCACCTCTTCTTTTAATCAATGCCTCTGCCCCTTCTTGGATCCTGCTGGGTTTAACGGAGACAATCACCATCCCAGCTATAGTACATCCTTTGGCATATTTTAAAGCTCCGGCCCCATGTTATTTTTGCTCGGTAAATATTACACGATTATATATAAATGGTATGTGAAGCAGCAGGTGGCCTCGTTAATCAGAGCAAATGGCTGATTCTAAATAAATTTATATTTACATTGCTGATGAAACACTGTGCTAAATTGTACTTTCAGATTATCCAAGGCTGTGCTTGTAGAAGGTGGGTTTTGTTACTATTTCCACAGCTGAATAAAATATGCAAATATATAGTTGAACAACCATGTTCTTGAAAGCTTCCTACTTTCAGAGGAGTGGTGTGTTTGTGTAGAATGTTTAGCCCACAAATGTTCTTTCATCGAGAAACAGAAGGGAGAGGTTTTCAAAATGTATGAGGTATCTTCACACGCGGCTAACTTTGTTGCATATATTTGTTCAGTTATTCCCAACCTGTTGCCATGAGAACTTGAGAATGAAAAGCAGGAGTAGGTTATTTGGCCCGTTTGAATCTGTACTATCCCCAGATCACTTGATTCATAGTTATGGAGTCATACAGCATGGAAACAGGCCCAACCTGTCCACGCTGCCCAACATGCCTCATTGACACTAGCCTCACCTCCCTCCATTTGACCCATCTCCTTCCAAACCTATCCTATCCATGTACCTGTCTACATTTATTTTAAACATTGTGATAGCACCTGCATCAACTACCTTCTCTGGCAGCTTGTTCCATATACCCACCACCCTCTGTGTGAAAAAGTTGCTGCTCGGGTTCCTATTAAATCTTTCCCCCCTCACCTTAAACATATATCCTCTGATTCTTGATTCTCCAACTCTGAGCAAAATGCTGTGCATTTATCCGATCTATTCCTCTCATGATTTTATACACCTCTATGAGATCACCCCTTGTCTTCCTGTGCTCCAAGGTATAGTCCCAGACTGCTCAACCTTTCCCTGCAGCTCAGACCCTCGAGTCCTGGCAGCATCCTCGTATATCTTCTCTGCACCCTTTAGAAACATAGAAACATAGAAATTAGGTGCAGGAGTAGGCCATTCGGCCCTTCGAGCCTGCACCGCCATTCAATATGATCATGGCTGATCATCCAACTCAGTATCCCGTACCTGCCTTCTCTCCATACCCCCTGATCCCCTTAGCCATAAGGGCCACACGGCGGCAGATGCACAGGCTCTGCCAGCTTCTCCGGGCTCGCTGCCCCTATTGTTCCTGCAACAAAAAACCCCCTTACCTGCCGGAGCAGTTTCAAACTGGTCCGATTCTCGCACCATGCTCCAACGTATTGACGCACATGTGGGCTGGCGGGCTCTTCACGTATTAGTTTAGATTAGTTTAGTTTAGAGATACAGCGTGGAAACAGGCCCTTTGGCCCACCATGTCCGCACTGATCAGCGATCCCCGCACATTAACACTATCCTAATCACATTAGGGACGATTTTTATATTTATACCAAGCCAATTAATCTACAAATCTGTACGTCTTTGGAGTGCAGGAGGAAACCAAAGATCTCGGAGAAAACCTGTGCAGGTCACGGGGTGAATGCGCAAACTCCGTACAGACAGCACCTGTAGTCAGATTGGAACCTGGGTCTCTGGCGCTGTAAGGCAGTAGCTCTACTGCTACACCATCGTACCACCCCATATGTTAGAACTTGGGGGTTTAATAACTTAGGCCAGATGTGTTTTTCAGCTGGCCCACACACAAATGGCACAGCATGTAGAGCTGCTGTTTAACAGCTCTGGCGACCCAGGTTCGATCACACCCCAGTGCTGTCTGTGTGGAGTTTGCACATTTAGTCTAAGTAATTTTATATCAAAGTCACATGAGTGACTACGTGAAGAGCCTGCCAGCCCACATGTGCGTCAATACGTTGGAGCATGGCGCGAGAATCGGACCAGTTTGAAACTGCTCCGGCAGGTAAGGGGGTTTTTTGTTGCAGGAACAATAGGGGCAGTGAGCCCGGAGAGGCTGGCAGAACCTGTGCATCTGCCGCCGTGGAGGCTCAGTAAGGAGCTGGCAGTTTAAATTTTTTGGCTGACGGCTCGGCCGGGACAGCGACCGCCGTGAAGGCTCCGTGAAAGAGCTGGCGGCTGGAATTTAATTAGTTGCCGACTCGGCCGGAACAACCGCCATGGAGGCTCTTAAATAATAAATAAAATAATAAAATAATAAAATAATAATAATAATAATAATAATAATAATAATAATAATAATAATAATAATAATAATAATAATAATACATTTTAAAAAATTAGAAAAGCAGACGGCCTCAATCATTGGGCTGATGGCTCGGCCGGTGGTTCCGCCATTGAGGCTCCGAGAGGGAGCAGGTTTTGGGGCTCCAAGGGAGCAGGCAACTGGTTGAGGCTCAAAGGGAGCCAGCCAGATGCCTGACGGAAACAACACCTGGCTCAGGGTTGCGTTATATTCCTCCCCTCTAGACTCCTTTGAAGCTCCAGAACGGTGCAAGCCCGGAGTCAATTGCAGACCCAGTGTGTAAATAATAAAATTGTGTCCTGGCTCAGGAGACACTTACAGGATGCTCCTGTCAGATACCTGTGGAAGCAACACCTAGCTCAGGGTTGTGTTATATATTTCCCGCTCAGTAGAGGGGAGTAGTGGAGATTACTACATCTGTAACTCCGACTATGGGGATGTCGTCAAGGAATTCGAATCCCCTGAACTTATGGGGGATATGCAGCAGTTTATCATATGAAGGAGTTCTGGCTCTTGTCACATAATTTGCCACTCCCTTCGGGGATAGGAGATCCACTGGAGGAGATCTGGCTAAGAGCATCAGTGATTTAACTCCTCATCAGCTAAGGAGGTATGTGTTGGATACGGCTGGGAAATATACCAGTCCAAATGAACTGCCAGACTTTGGATGTTCCAAAAGTCAATCCATTTGGGGATATCTCAGTCGTCAAATGTGTGGCTAAAATGTCCAATGAGTCTTGGTCCTGCCAACATTTGTATTTCCCACCAGGATCACCTCCAGGACTGGGAGCTGCCTCCTCGTTGATATCTCCAGAGACTGACTACACTAGAAGAGAGCAGCTCTCCAGATTGTTGTGTGCAGGAAGGAACTGCAGTTGTTGCTTTACATCAAAGATAGACAGAACATGCTGGTGTAACTCAGCGGGACATGCAGCATCTCTGGAGGGAAGGAATGGGTGTGGTTTCAGGTGTGTCCCCCCCCCCATCTCCTTGACTAAATGTCAGCTAATCAGTCCCACAGTTCACCATGATGTATCCCTCTTGTGGTCATATCATCCTTAGACAACAATCTGCCTAGCAGTGAAACTGTCATCTGCCATCTGTTGCCAGCCCCTATTTGTCCTGTTCTTTTCTTGCTTCCAATCCCCTCCCCACACCCACCCTCAATCAATCTGAAGAAGGGTCCCAACCGAAAACGTCACCTATCCATGTTCTCCACAGATGCTGCCTGACCCACTGAGTCAATCCAGCACTCTGTGTCAATCCTGAGAAAACTCGCTGTCCCATTCAGCTCAAAGCTATGCGTGTCCATAAGTTGCTGGAGAGAGGCTCAGTGAGAATGAATATGAGCAATGGAGGATCCCCACCTTGCAAGTGTTTGGACCAGGTCATCGAGTCAAAGAATCATACAGCATGGAAACAGGCCCAATTTGTCCATGCCGACCAAGATGCCCCATCTTCACTAGTCCCACCTGCCTGCATTTGGCCCCCACACCTTTCCTGTCCATGCACCTGTCCAAATGTCTTTTAAAAGTTGTTATTGTATCTGCCTCATCTACCTCCTCTGGCAGCCCATTCCATCTTCCCACTCCCCTCTGTGTGATATAATTGCCCCTCGAGTTCCTTTAAAATCTTTCCCCCCTCCCCCCTCACCTTAAACCCTTGACCCCCCTGCCCTGGATAAAATACTGTGCAGTCACCCATCTATTCCCCTCATGCTGCCTTCCTGCTCAAGCCAAGTCAAGATGATTTGCTCATGCACAAATAAAGGGAGGAATGTTACAATGAAAATCCTGCTCACAGTAGCATTACAGGTGCACTGACAACACCGAAAATTATAAATCATACATTCATTTTAAATAAATGATATGTATATTCTATAATTCAGTGAAAAGAAAAAGTGAGAAACAAAAAACACACATTCGTGCAAATGCAATTAGAATCCAACCAGCAGTAGAGTTGCTGCCTTACAGCACCAGAGACCCGGGTTTAATCCTGACGACGGATGCTGTCTGTGCGGAGTTTGTACATTCTCCCTGTGACCACGTGGGTTTTCTCTGGGTGCTCCAGTTTCCTCCCATGCTCCAAGGACGTACATGTTTGTGGGTTAATTTGACTTCAGTAAATTGTCCCTGGTGTGTGGGACGGGGTGAGTGCATGGGTCGGCGTGGACTCATTGGGCTGAAGGGCCTGTTGCTGTGATGTATCTCTAAACTAAACTAGACTAGAGCTGTCACTGCGATGGACTGGGCTGAGAATGCCCAGACACATCATTGACCGGTGAGATTTAAAGCTGTAGAAATGAATAGAAATGATTGCATTAACTGGGTCAGAGTGGATCAACGCCATCAGCAATAAAGAATTGACTAAGTGGAAGCGAGATAAAAAATATCTCCATCAACCATTAGGTAATCATTTTAATCTGTAATTGTTCACTTTCCCAGCTGGGGAGTTAAATGACACTCATTAACAAGTTACATGTCATTGAAAGGGTATTTATGTTATTAATTACCGCATTTAAGATTTTACTAGCTTAAGAGCTATTGGAGGTGGAAGGCCAGCAATTTCATGAAGATTATTGAAGGTAAGTGTAAGGGTCAATGCTCTTCTTGCAAAGCTAATAGGGAACAGCAAAAATTACCATTCAGCTTGTGGAAATGTGCAGCATAATAAATCTCCCCTTCCCCTCAGGTTGTAGCATGTTTGTGACATTAATAATACCTCAAGATAAAAGAGCCATCACGAGGTAGTGACCATAATATGATAAATTTTAATCTGCAATTTGAGAAGGAGAAGGAAAAATTGGAAGTGTCAGTATTAGAGTTGAGCAAAGTGGACTATGGAGCCATGAGGGAGGAGCGGGTCAAAGTTGACTGGAAAGAGACCCGAGCAGGGATGATGGTGGAACAACAATGGCAGGTATATCTGGGAATAATTCAGAAGGTGCAGGATCGGTTCATTCCAAAGAGAAAGGATGATTCTAAGGCGAGAGGCAGGAAACATGTTCCCGATGTTGTGGAGTGCGGAACCAGGGGCCTCAGTTGAAGAATAAGGGGTAGGCCATTTAGAACGGAGATGAGGAAAAACGTTTTCACCCGGACAGTTGTGAATCTGTAAAATTCTCGGAAGGCATGCTTTGAAGAGGGAGTTAAGGGCATGCCTCACTTGGCGATTTTTTTTGGTGGCTGCCGTCGTCATATCAGGATCGGCAAAAGATTTTGAACATATCAAAATCCAGCGGCAATCAAAAAAAAATGTTGCGACACTTGAAAAAACATCACGTGTCATACGTCATCATGCGGCGTCACCAATTCCACTGTTTTGCACATTGGTTCTCTTCCCTGTTAGGTCCAGCCAACAATGACCCTGACAGGTCAATTGTGGCCGGCCCTGACTGGTCCTGGTCTTTTCTCGCCTCCAGCTTTTCACCTTCAGTTTGAAGAAGGGTCCCGACCCAAAGCATCACCCATCCTCTTTCTCCAGAGATGTTGCGTGACCCACTTTGTGCCGATCTTTGGTATAAACCAGCATCTGCAATTCGTTGTTGCAACGTTGACTGCTAAGGCTGAAGGGGTGGACAATGAGTCAAGAGTGTTTTATTATCATATGTTCTGAAACAGACTTGTGGGGAATAAAGTAAATGCAATTGAGAGCAACGCATACCTCCAGATTCAGGGACAGTTTCTTCCCAGCTGTTATCAGGCAACTGAACCATCCTACCACAACCAGAGAGCAGTGCTGAACTACTATCTACCTCATCGGGGACCCTTGGACTATCTGATTGGACTCTACTAGCTTATTCCCTTACCTTGTAGCTAAACACCAGAATGGCTGACTTTTAATCATGCATTGTCTTTCCGCTGGCTGGTTAGCACGCAACAAAAGCTTTTCTTTTTTCTTTTTTATTTCAAAATAGACTTTATTCGAGAAATAAATGAATACAATACATGATCCTTACAAAACTCCCTCCGACGTTCTCGGAGGCTATACATACATACAATACAGTTTCCCCAAATCACAATTTTGACCCCACACCCTTGCCACACATGTGGCCCCCTGGAGTGGAATCCCTTCCCTTATTTTGAGGGGCGTCTCCACCACACTCTGCCCCCCAATTCCAGCAGCGGAAGGAACCTAGACCGTGGTCTTCCCTCACCCAGCCTTGGCATTGGCTGCACCGAGCTTCAATGCATCCCTCATACTCCTGCATCACGCACATACACTAGCACATACTACTGCAGTCTGCAGTGGGCCAGCCGGCAACATTCCCCGACGGACACCTCGCTCCGCTGGGTGATCAACAACGCTCGGGCAGACCAAAGAGCGATGAAAGCTTTTCAATGTACCTCAGTAAACGTGACAATAAACAGAACTGAAACTCATCTAAACCAAGCATCCACTGTGGCAGTGGGCAAGTCACTTTTCAGAAAGAAGGGATATTCACACGGGCAATTCAGATGGTTAAATTAGCGAGGAAACAATCCATTTCTAACAGTTCATTTCTGGAACACTTCCAACGGCAAACACATGTATTTTCAATCCTTTCAACAGACTGTTTGTTAATGCTAAAACTAGGGAGGCTAATTTGAAACTAATCTCACCAGTTTACATCAATCTCATAGACTGACCTCAACTGTAAACGTCTACACAACAATGTGTCCTTGTTGAATGTAATGACATTAGTCTTTAGATCGTTCAATATCATTTGGTCATTAAGCACTCTGTTAATTAAACGCATTCTTAAGTCAAATTGTGTTTCCATTTTAATAATTAGCATGGAAAGGTTAAGTTTGTTCTGATCCTGAAGTAAGTTGGTAATATAATATACAGTGGCAGATGTTTAGTTTAGTTTTGTTCAGAGATACCACATGGAAACAGACCCTTCGGCCCACTGAGCCCATGCCAGCCATTGATCATGTGTTCACACTAGGTACCCCACTACATGATGGTGTAGTGGTAGAGATACTGCCTTAGAGCTCCAGAGACCCGGGTTCGATCCTAACTACGGGTGCCGTCTGTATGGAGTTTATACGTTCTCCCTGTGACCGTGAGAACTTCTGTTTCCTCCAACAGTCCAAAGCCATACAGGTTTGTAGGTTAATTGGCTTGGTATCAATGTAAATGTAAAATTATATCCAGTGTGTTTAGGGTAAAAGTAATGTGCTGGTCGGTGGGGACTCGATGGGCCGAAGGGCCTGTTTCCCCACTGTATCTCTAAATTAAAAAAACTAAACTAGACTAGTGGCAATTTACAGAGGCCAGTTCACCTTACAAACCTGCACGTCTTTGGAATGTGGGAGGAAACCGGAGCACCCGAAGGAAAACGGAGCACCCGGAGAAAAGCCATACGGTCACAGGGAGAAAGTACAAACTCCATGCAAAGGATTGTAAAACAGTTTGGGAAGCAAAATATTGACACTATTTTCTCCTGGCACAGATTGATTGCATAAGCTCTGCTAGATCAAGCGGGTCGGAGGTTAAGGATTTCTCTAGGGCTCGATCTGAATATGATTGTTGGGGTATTGATTCCTGTATTACCACAGGCAGGGTTGCATAAACATTTATGAATTTCAATGGTGTACTTTGATTGTGCTGATGAAAGCACTGAACAACAAGCTTGTATAAACAATAGACCAACTAAACTGCAAATAATATCAACCTCAATGACAGCAGATATCCAGAACTCAAGCACACAGGTGATTTTGGTTTTTATTATTGACAGCACTGCCTTAGAATGAGCTATCACTTTGTGGTGGGTTTTGATATACATTGATTACTCCATGGGGTCTGTAATTTCACACTGATCTTTACGATTACAAGCATATTTCAGGGCAGATTGAAATTACCCCTGGATGGAATGAAGAAAGTGTGGTCTTACTTATTTACCTGATACCATTGTTCAGTAACATTGGTCAGTAACAGTTTAAGAGCACGGTGGCGCAGTGGTAGAGTTGTTGCCTTACAGCGCCAGAGACCTGGTTTGATCCTGACCACGGGTGCTGTCTGTACGGAGTTTGTGCGTTCTCCCTGCGACTGTGTGGATTTTCTTCGGGTGCTCCAATTTCTTCCCACACTGCAAATACATGCAGGTTTGTAGGTTAGAAACGTAGAAACATAGAAAAATGGTGCAGGAGTAGGCCATTCGGCCCTTTGAGCCTGCAATATGATCATGGCTGACCATCCAACTCAGTATCCTGTACCTGCCTTTTCTCCATACCCCCTGATCCCTTTAGCCACAAGGGCCACATCTAACTCCCTCTTAAATATAGCCAATATAACTGGCCTCAACTACTTTCTGTTAATTTGGCTTGATAAAATTGTAAATTGTCCCTAATGTGTGTAGGGTAATGTTAGTGTATGTGGTGATCGCTGGTCTGCGCGGACTCTGTGGGCCGAAGGCCAAAGAACTCTGCTGATTATGCCTTTCAAAATGATATCCATTTTGCAGTATTTGGTGACAAAGGTATTATTTTTCTATTGCAAAACACAAATTGCAGCAGTAACTCAGTGTGTCAGACAACCTCTGGGCGGCACGGTGGCGCAGCGGTAGGTTTGCTGCCTTACAGCACCAGGCACCCAGTTTCGATCCTAACTACGGGTGCTGTCTGTATAGAGTTTGCACACAGACCTTCTCCGTGTGCTCCGGTTTCCTCCCATACTCCAAAGACCTACAGTTTTGTAGGTTAATTGACCTTTGTAAACTGTCCCTGGTGTGTGGGATAGAACTAGCGTATGGGTGATTGTTGGTCGACACAGATTTGTTGGGCCAAAGGGCCTGTTTCCACGCAGTATCTCCAAACTAAACTAAACATCTGTTGAAAGAATGGCTAGACAACATTTCAGGTCGGCACCATTCTTCAGATCCAATCTGACCCAAAATGTGTCTATCCATTCTCTCCACCAGACGTTGCCTGCTACCCACTGAGTTACTTCAGCACTTTGTGTTTTAATCAAAATTCCAGCATCTGCCGTTCCTTGTATCACCATTATATTTATTTAAATCAAAACCAAAAGACTGAACCTTGAGTGTACAATCTCCCACAGGAGGTTAGGGAGGTATGGTGTTGATCTGATAATGGGAGCCTGTGGCCCTGTTTCTGATGATTAGATTTGTACTACCCTGTACTGTTTTTTCCAGGGGATTCAGGAAGATTGTGCTAATGGTGCTAAACATTTAACAAGTCTCAAGGGAATGAAACATTTTTGACTGAGATATTTTGGGAGCTGTTGGACAAGGATGCGTTCTGCATAATTTTTGGAAATATCAGAATAAAATGAAGAATTGATTCAATTTATATGTACAGTGAAGAGGTGATTATTTCTTTCTCCCAATCCCCTGCCAAAACAATACTATAAAACATTTGGGCGGCATGGCGGTGCAACGGTAGAGTTGCTGCATTACAGCGCCAGAAACCTGGGTTCGATCCCGGCTACAGGCGCTGTATGTATGGAGTTTGTACGTTCTCCCTGTGACCGGGTCGGTTATCACTAGCTCAGGTTTCCTCCCACACTCTAAGGACGTACAAGTTTTACTGAAGACTAATTAGCTTCAGTAAAAGTTATAAATTGTCCCCAGTGTGTAGTGTTTGCTAGTGTAATTGAGATTGATGGGTGGCGTGGACTCGGAGGGCCAAAGGACTTGTTTTAGCACTATATCTCTAAACTAAATTAAACTGAAAAATCTTTGTGATTTCCATCGGGACAGAAGTACCAAGTTTCCAAATGTTTTTGCAAATGTAAATGGGGGAATGGTGACTTCCCTCTTTACTACTGCAGCCACCAACATCCCAAGTAGCCATGTTGAAAATCCAATTCCTTTTTATTGCACTCATTGTTTGGATATCTGAATGTTGGTCACTGCACGGCACTGCTCTTAATGTAGTTTGGTTTAGTTTAGTTTTAGTTTAGAGATACAACATGGAAATAGGCCCTTCGGCCCACCAAGCCCATGTCGATCGGCGATCCCCGTATACTAACAATATCCTACACACACTCAGGACAAATTACAATGTTCCAAAAGTCAATTAATCTACAGACCTGTACATCTTTGGAGTGTGGGAAGAAACTGGAGCACCCGGAGAAAATGCATGCAAGTCATGGTGAGAATGTACAAACTCTCTACGGACAGCACCCATAGTCAGGATTGAACCTGTGTCACTGGTGCTGTAAGGTAGTAACTGCTGCACCACTGTACCATTCCTTGTGACAATGTCATTGAGGTAGACTACAATTTAGTAAAGTGCAGTACATTAAATTCAGTTGAAACCTCTGTGTGAAAAACTTCAGAGGATTTTGAAGAAGGGTCTCTACCCACAACATCACCTATCCATTTCCTCCACAGATGCTGCCTGCCTTGCTGGTCACGCCAACACTTTGTGTTTCATTCAAAAACGCACATTGAATTTGAGTGGTGTAATATAGTCATAGAGTGATACAGCGTGGAAACAGGCCCATTGGACCAACTTGCCCACATTGGCCAACATGTCCCATGTATTCTAATCTCATCTGCCTGCAATGTGCCCATATGCCTCTAAACCTGTCCTATCCATGTACCTGTCTAAATGTTTCTTAAACAATACGATCGTATATCTGCCTCAAGTACCTCCTCCGGCAGCTCGTTGCATACACTCACCACCCTTTGCGTGAAAAAGCTTCCCCTTAGGTTCCTATTAAATCTTTCTCCCCTCACCTTAAACCTTTGTCCTCTAGTTCTCAATTGCCCTACTCTGGGGAAGAGACTCTATGCGTCTACCCAATCTGCTCCTCTCATGATTTTGTAGACTTCTATAAGATCACTCCTAACATGATGAAGCAAAAATAGAATGTTTGATATAACAGCCCATTCTCATTATGAGAACCCAGGGGCATTTACTGTGGAGTCCTCATGTTCAGTTTTAAAGTCCTGTCATGTTCTTAATAGAGCTTCCTGTGGGGATTAAAGGATAAGTGTATCTAACAGGAGGTTTGTCAGAATTGAAAATGCAGCAGAGGTTTCCGAGTAAAAGCTGTGTTTTTTTAAATTTTCCCCGTATGGTAAATTGGGACGAGCAGACACTTCATGCACAGCATGTTACAGCAAGGTTGAACAGCTGCTACCTGCCACTCACACACATATCCCTGTCTTACTTTGCTACCATCTCAAATAATCTTGATATAATTAACACTGTGGTGAAGGAGTTGGGGTCAAATTTGGAAATTGAAGTGTTGGGAAACTGAGACTCATGACTCCATAAGTTCAAAAAGACATCGGAACAGAATTCGGCCATTCAGCCCATCGAGTCTGCTCCAGCAATCGATCACAGCTGACATATTATTCCCACTAAACCCCATTCTAATGCCTCCACGTTGTTAAGGTCATGTGACAGCAGCAGAATTAGGCTATGTAGCTCATCACACTGATGTGCCTTCTCGAGCCCCCATTCGCTGTGATGGTATTTCAGTCACAGTCACAGAGGCCGACGTCAGAAAATCCTTCAGAGGGGTGAACCCTCGAAAAGCACCTGGACCTGATGGTATACCCGGCCGTGTTCTAAAAACCTGGGACCAACTGGCTGGAGTTTTTACGGACATTTTCAACCTCTCACTTCTGAGGTCTGAGATTCCCACCAGCTTTAAAAGGGCATCAATTATACCGGTGCCCAAGACGAGCAAGGTGTCGTGCCTCAATGACTATTGACCAGTGGCACTAATGTCGGTGGTGATGAAGTGCTTTGAGAGGTTGATCATGGCGTAAATCAATTCCTACCTCGACAAAAACCTGGACCCACTGCAGATCGCATACCGCCACAACAGATCAACGGTGGATGCGATCTCGCTGGCTCTCCACTCCGCTATGGATCACATGGACCAAAAAACTCATATGTCAGGCTGTTATTCGTTGATTACAGCTCAGCATTTAATAAAATCATCCCCTCCAAGCTGGTGAACAAACTCGCGGAACTGGGTCTCTGCGCATCTCTCTGCAATTGGATCCTCGACTTCCTCATTCACGGATCACAGACTGTTTGTATTGGTGGAAATGTGTCAGCCTCGATAACAATCAGCATGAGAGCACCTCAAGGCTGTGTACTCAGCCCCCTGCTGCACCCATCGTCAGGATCGAACCCAGGTCTCTGGCACTAAGGTTTATGAATAAATTGCCAGCATCACACTGAAAGCTATCGGAATGCAGCACAAGCCACTTTATTACTGACACAGTCACACAAAACAGCCACTGAGCTAGCGCCTGTTCAGCACATCTTCCCAAGTCGTAGTTGCAAAGTCAGAAGCCCTTGGAAACAGGTAAGGCAGCTACATTCTAAGTTAAAGTGGTATCAGTATGAGAGCATTTAAAACACACACACTTGAACTATTTCACTTCTCTCGAGGTGCTAAGTGGAAAATCAATAGTCCCTGATGGAAATCAACATGCACCTGATACTGGCTATCTAATCCTCAAAGCCATCCACTTCCGCTTAATTACAGTATGAATGCAGGAAGTCTGCATTCGGGAACAACAGGGGAATATAAATGAAGGCATATTCAGGAGGTGGCTACTCGCTGCTATCTTGGAGTAAAACACTACTTTCAGTTAATATATGGGCTGCTAATTTGTTGTGCCATGAATTTATATCAAGGAAAAATCCCATTCAAATCCCTATGTTCAATCATAGAACATTGGGTGGCGCAGCAGTAGAGTTGCTGCCTTACTGCGCCAGAGATCCAGGTTCGATCCTGACTACGGGTACGGTCTGTACGAAGTTTGTACATTCTCCCCGTGATCTGCGTGGGTTTTATCCGAGATCTTTGGTTTCCTCCCACACTCCAAAGACGTACAGGTTTGTAGGCTAATTGGCTTAGTGTATATATAAAATTGTCTTTAGTGTGTGTAGGATAGTGTTAATGTGGAGGGATCATTGGTCGGTGCGGACTCGGTGGGCCGAAGGGCCAGTTTCCGCATTGTATCTCTGAAACTAAAATCTAAATGTAGCCAAAACATATCTATAGGTATTAGAGACAAAATATATATATCCCCCTTCAGATTATTATTATTATTTGCTATGATTTATGGATTATATATTGTATAAAGGGGAAAAATGTTCCTTTTATCTAAGCCAAGCCATATTTGAAGTATTGAATGTAGCTCTGGTCACCCCATAACAGGAAGGGTATGGGGGCCTTGAAATGGGTGCAGAAGAGGTTGCCCAGAATGGTGCCTGAAAGAGAAGGGTGATAACTATTAGGATAACTTGGACAACCCTGCATTGTTTGCCCTGGAGCGTCAGAGGCTGAAGGGAGACCTGATAGACAGATATAAAGTTTTCAGAGGCACAAATAGGGTAGACAGTCAGAACCTTTTCCCAGGGTGGAAATTACAAAGACTTGAGTGCACAGCTATAAGGTGAGAGAGGCAAAGTTTAAAGGAGATGTGTGGGGCATGTTATTTACACATGGTGGTGGTTGTCTGGAATGCGCTGCTAGGGTTGATGGTGGAAGCAGATGCAATGGTAGTGTTTAAAGTAGACAAAAACAGCTGGAGAAACTCAGCGGGTGAGGCAGCACCCATGGAGAAAAGGAGTAGACAACGTTTCGGGACTCGACACGAAACGTCGCCTACTCCTTTTCTCCATAGATGCTGCCTCACCCGCTGAGCTTCTCCAGCATTTTTTGTCTATTTTCGATTTTTCCAGCATATGCAGTTCCTTCTTAAACATGGCGGTGTTTAAGATGCTTTTAGATAAGTGTTGGAGGGTAACCAATAGTGAGGACTAGAATTGTGGATGTGGATTGTGCGAATGTGGTAGCAGGAAACTGCAGGCAAAGTTTGACAGGAATATCATTGAATATGCTTGCTCCTAGTTTGTAACAGAAATTTAGATCTACTGTTAATGAATTTAGATGTGCAGCATCAGATTCTCCAGCATCTGCAGTTCCCTCTTTAACACTGTGAACTAATTAAGTCTTTCTGAAGTTCCCTTCTGTAATTAAGCCTGTGTTGTATTGTTAACCAAGTTTTCTGAGTAATCTTGTCATCCGAGGGTATAAAAATGTACCAGAGTCAGTCACACTTGGGAGGTCAGCTTTGGCTGGCCTCCTGGTGTACAACAGTTTTCCTTTTATCTTATTGGCCTTTTCCATTTTAGCTCCTACAAAAAGCACATGCATACGTGGGTGCTGGAGGGATATGGATCACGTGTGGACAGATGAGATTACTATATCTTGCCATCATGTTGGGCACGGACATTTTGGGCCAGAAGACCTGTCCCTGTCAGCGTACTGATTTGTATTCCATGTTCTATGTATGCTGGGGAATTTCCCACAGTGATTCTTGGCCTAGGAATGACTTTTACAACAATTATTATTACAGAGAAGGAAACACAGCAATTAATGTTAGTGTATAAAATAGATGGCATCGTGTGGTGAAGTATAGTATTGCAAGAACGGGCTTACATTTGCTATGCATTAAATAATGAATATGTGCTATAATAAAAAGCATTAATGCTTATTTTGGGCATAATTAGCATTACAGTGTTCTCCAAATTAACATAGATGAAAATGTACGCCTTTTCTTACTTCATTGGTTCATAATGAGCTGTGGCACAGGAAGCCTTTCATATAATAGTGTGTGTCAGTGTGTGGTGTACTAGACAGCCTGAAATGTCATCTCCACAGTGCAGCAGAGTATCATCAGCATTGACCTGTGAGACAATTGAAGCGTTCTTGGATATTGATTTATTCAGCTGATTTATTGATTGTGAGACCATGAATTGTCCCCTACTTCCCACCCTCTCAGTCTCAAGAATTATTGTCCTGTGTGTGAACGGAAAGAGCTCCAATTGGCATCCAGTGTTAAGTGGTACACCTCAGGGCACAGTACTTGGCCCACATCTATTTTTACTTTACATAAATGACATCCATGAAAAAGTCGCAAGTACGACCAGACTATTCGCTGATGATTGTTTGCTGTACCGTCCAATTAAGTCAGCTGATGAAGAAGATGCTCTCTAAAAGGATCTCGATACTATGGTACACAAAAATGCTGGAGAAACTCAGCGGGTGCAGCAGCATCTATGGAGCGAAGGAATAAGGCAACGTCTTCAGACTATGGTTTCAGACTCTCGATACTATGGTTGAGTGGTCACAACAATGGGGCATGCAGTTCAACCCTTCCAAATGTGAAACCATGCGTGTCACCAGAAAGAGGAATCCCGGCGAAACATCTTACAATATGCTTGGTGCCACTCTTGAAGAATCCAAACAAACCAAGTATCTTGGCATCAAATTGCAGAATGATCTGCATTGGAATGGTCAGACTCATCATGCAACAGTGAAAGCAACAGGTGTCCTAAACTTGCTGAGGCGCAACTCTCATCATTGTTCAACTTCTGTCAAGGAGAAGCTATACTTCACCCTCGTTAGACCTCATTTGGACTACGCAGTTGCAGCATGGGACCCATACACGAATAAAAACATTTATTACATCGAACGTGTCCAAAGACAGGCAGCTCGATTTGTTACTAACACCTATGAGAGAGAAGCGAGTGTCACCAAACATCTGAATTCTCTGGGGTGGAACCCTCTCCAAGACAGACGTCCTCCCTCCACCAGTTTAAATTCCATTTGGAATACTTTGGAGGACCAAGAAACCAAGAACCAAGAAGAAGAGTCCTGACCCGAAGCATCAACCCATCATTTTCCTCCAGAGATGCTGCCTGACTTGCTGAGTTACTCCAGCATTCTGTGTCTGCCTGACCTCTTCCCATTCTCTCCACATTCCTGAAAGTTTCTGGCAGACCCATAATATGACAAAATATGTGTTTGTGCAGTATATGTGTTTGCAGAGGGGGCACCGGAGGAGGGAGATGGCAACCCTCCTGACAGCCTGTTCATTTTTTCATCCTATTTGTTATTGTTAGCGTTTGTTTAAAGTTTGTTTAGATGGTCTTCTGTTTGTTTTATGTGGGGGGGGGGGGGAAACTGTTTTTTTTTTCAAGTCCTTACCTTCCCGGAGAGGTGATCAAGTTTCGGATCACATTCTCCGGGCTCTGCGGCCTACCATCGCTGGAGCTGGGAGCCGCCTCAGACTGTCGTGGACTTACCAACAAGGGCTTGCAGTCTCAGGAGAGGCGAGTCGGGAGCTCCACATTCCGCCAAAGGTTCTGTCCAGACCCATAATATGAGGTTCGATCGCGCGGTGCAAGGTATATGACATTTGCCGAGCGGGAGCACGCCTCGATGAGGAGGGCCCGATGGCAGCCCTACAGGACAGCAGACTGTTCATTTTTTCAGGCCTATTTGTTATTGTTAGCGTTTGTTTAAGGAGTTTGTTTTAATGGTCGTCGCCTTGTTTTACAGTGAGGGGGGAGGGGGCGTGGGGGCGGCGGGGGAAAATGTTTTTTTTTTTAGTCTGTTTACCTTAAATGGTAGACTGACCTGTGATGAAGTTTCGGATACACATGAACTCCGGGCTTTATTACATCTTATATATCGTACAGTTGGAGCTTGGAAAAGGCTGTCGTTTAAAGGAAATTTCTCATCAGTTACATGCAAGGGATTTGGATGTGTCAGGTAGTGTAGAGAAAGCAGGGACTCTGCAGAAGGACTTGGAAGGACATTATTGCCATCGAGGGAGTGCAGAGACGGTTCACCAGACTGATTCCTGGGAAGTACGGACTGTGTTATGAAAAACGACTGGATAGACTTGGTTTAACTCTCTAGAATTTAGGAGATTACAGGACTTAAGAAACGTACAAAATTCTTAAGGGGCTCGAGGCCTCCATGCAGGAAGAAGAACAACATGGGGGGGAGTCTTGGACTTTATTTTCGCCTTAAGGATACAGGGGGGAATCCTTGTAGGAGTCACTGTGATGGGCGTTTATGTCAAGTGAATTATGCCAGTGAATTTCACTACACCAATTGGTGTAAGTGACAATAAAAGAACTTATGAACATATATTACATCTTATATATTCTGTGTACAGTTGAATGCTTGGAAAAGGCTGAGGTGTTTAAAGGACATTTCTCATCAGTTACATGCAAGGGATTTGGATGTGTCAGGTAGTGTAGAGAAAGCAGGGACTCTGCAGAAGGGCTTGGACAGGTTGGGAGAGTGGACAGAGAAATGGCAGATGGAATACAGTGTAGCAAAGTGTGGATTCATGTTTTTTGGTTGTAGGAATAAAGGCTTAGAATATTTTCAAAATGGGGAGAAAATTCAAAAATCAGAGGTGCAAAGGGACTAGGGAGTGCTGGTGCAGGATTCCCCAAAAGTTCATTTGCAAGTTGAATCGGTAGTATGGAAGGCCAATGCAATGCTACATTTATTTCAAGAGGGCTTGTATACAAAAACAGGATTGTTATGCTGAGGCTTTATAAGGCGCTTGTCAGACTGCATTTGGAATATTATGAGCAGTTTGGGGCCCCATATCTGAGGAAGGATATGCTGGCTCTGGAGAGGGTTCAGAGGGAGTTTACGAGAATGATCCCAGGAATGAGTGGGTTAACATATGATGAGTGTTTGACAGCACTGGGCCTGTACTCACTGAAGTTTGGAAGGACAAAGGGAAACATCATTGAAACTTAATGAATATTGAAAGGCTTAGATGGAGTGGATGTGGGGAAGATGCTTCCACCAGTGCGAATGTCCAAGACCAGAGGCCATAATATCAAAATAACTTTCGAAAGAAGATGAGGAGAAATGTATTTCATCAGAGGGGGGTGGAACTGTGGAATTCATTGCCAAAGACGTCTGTGGAAGTTACAAAAGTTCACCGAACAGTCTTATCTACTACCTGCCACTGAACGTGGCCCCATGACAAAAAGATAAAGCAAATTTTATCTTGTCAGTAAGAATGGATTGATTGTGAGTTTCAGCTTTGAAAGAATTCTTTGCCACAGAGGGCTGTGGAGGCCATCAGTCGGCATTTTTTAAGGCAGAGTTAAGCTCCTGTCCCTCGGTACAAGTTAATTCCAAGAGTTCTCCGAGTTTGCCCTGATTCGAACTCGGAGATTTACGGTAATGGCCACTCGTCGGTACTCGCGGCTCTCGTGGCCATTTTTCGCCATGTTGAAAAATCTTCACGAGTCTTCCCGCATACATGCCGTTAGCGCTAAGAGACGTTCCCGAGCTCCGGCCTACCCGCTACATTCATTCTCCGTACTTACCACAAGTTTGATTTTTTTAAAACTCGGGCAAGCTCTTGGAATGAACTCGCACCATGGGACAGAGATATTAGAAAAATTCCTGATTAGAACGGGTGTCAAGGGTTATGGGGAGAAGGCAGGAAAATAGGATTTGGAGGCAGAGATCAGCCACGATTGAATGGCGGAGTGGACTCGATGGGCCAAATGGCCTAATTCTACTTCTATAACTTGTGACCTTGTGACAATGATCAAGCCTCTATAAATCCAAGACATAATAGCTGAAATTAACTATATTTATAAGCTGCATGCTGACGAATGATTGAATGCAAAGATCCATTCAAATGTATCACATGTACAATGCTTTGTTTGAAGAAAATCGCAGCACGATGGCACAGAGCTACTGCCCTACAGCGCCAGAGACCCTGGTTCGATCCTGACTATCAGTGCTGTCTGTACGGAGTTTACACTTTCTCCCCGTGACCTGCGTGGGTTTACTCCGAGAACTTGCATTCTGTCCCACACTCCAAAGATGTAGATGCTTGTAGGTTAATTTGACTTCTGCAAATTGTAAATTGGCCATCGTGTGTAGGATAGTGCTTGTGTTTGTAGGTTAATTGGCTTGGTATTAATGTAAAATTGTCCCTGTGTGTGTAGGATGGTGTTAATGTGCGGGGATTGCTGGTTGGTGCGGACTCTGTGGGCCGAAGGACCTGTTTCTTCACTGTATCTCTAAACTAAACTAAACTAACATTTTTTAAAAATCATATTGGTCGGAAAAGTTCCTTGACTGGGAGGAGCATGAAAGGAAAGTGTGTGGCAGATCTGATCTCATTCCATCGGGTAGGTTTTGCCTAAATCAGAGTCTTTGTACTCATGTTGGCAACACTGATGAGAATGACCCAGAGTATGTCCTTTATAGAAACAGAATCCTTGAGCTTGTGAAGTGGAAGATTATAAGAAAGCCTCGGGCAGCACAGTGGCGTAGCGATACACACCAGTAGCTGATGTAGCTGCCTCACAACATCAGAGACCTCGGTTCGATCCTGACTACGGGTGCTGTCTGTGTGGTGTTTGTGCATTCTCTCTGTGACCGAGTGGGTTTCCACTCAGTGCCTCCCACATTCCAAAGATGTGCAGGTTTGTAGGTTAATTGGCTTCTGTAAATTGTCCCTCGTTTGTAGTATAGAACTAGTGTTCTGGTTATCGCTGGTCGGCACGGACCCAGTGGCCGAAGAGCCTGTTTCCCTGCTGTATCCCTAAACTAAATTAACTAACAAGCAGGTATAGGCCATTCAGTCTTTCAAGTCTGGCTAGTTAGACGATGGGTGAAATTTCATCCTGTGCTACTTTCTGTTTTGGAACATAGAACAGCTCGGCACAGCAACAGGCCCTTTGGCCCACAATGTCTGTGCTGAACATTATACTAGTGCCGCAGTGCCCTCCCAATGGCTCACCGCACGGTGTAACTGGGAGGGTGCTGGAGACATCGGGCGTTAGTAGTGGCCTGGTAGAACGGTGAACTGACGTAATGCCTCCAGCGCCTCAAGGTCGGCTGCAGGAAACGCCCCCGGGACTCAGAGATGGCCGGGTAAAGAGAGTAGAGGGACGTTGGTTCATGGTAACTGCTCCAGTACATCGAGCACACGTGCTGACCGGATTTTGGACTTTGAATATCGATGCCGAAACATGGTGGCGCCCGCATGTGTGGAAGGCAGTGGAGGCTAATTCGCTGGATGCTTCCAAGGGAGAGTTAGATAGGGCTGTTAAATATAGCGGAGTCAGGGGATATGGGGATAAGGTAGGAACGGGGTACTGAATGTGGATGATCAGCCATGATCACAGTGAATGGCGGTGTTGGCTGGAAAGGGCTGAATGGCCTCCTCCTGCACCTATTGTCCATTGTCAATCATGGTTGCGCAGCAGTAGAGTTGCTGTGTTACGGAGCATTAAAAATATCCATTGACTGGGCCTCCACAGGGTGAGTAGTAAATAATTATAGGTGCTGACAAAGTTCCATATTTCGTGCATTATTTGTTATTTAAAAGTTAGGTAATTAAAGTGGAATTTTGCCTTAAACTGCACTTTGTGCAATTTTATGTTGACCACAAATATCGTCTGCCTGAATAAATGGTGTTGCACTTTGAATCCTGGCAGATATTTTTCTTCATTTATGTAATTGGTACATGATGGATGAAGTACTGTGCAGTATTTCTGTACAAGCAGAGACAGTTACCACATTGCCAATTGTATGGACCGCTTCCCACACTACTGGCTTGAAGTCAACCTTGCAGCACTTCACATTCCTTCCCTTGGAGATAGACACAAAAAGCTAGAGTAATTCAACGGGTCAGGCAGCATCTCTGGAGAAAAAGAATAGGTGATGTTTTGGGTTGAGACCCTTCTTCAGATAGAGAGTCAGGGGACTGGGAAACAAGAGATGTAGATTGTGATATAGAACAAATTAATGAAAGTTATGCAAAATAAGTAACAATGATAAAGGAAACAGGCCATTGGTAGCTGTGGGATAGGTGAAAACGTGTTACAGACAATGAGACTAAACAAGACAACGTTGAAGCTAGTTTGGGTGGGAAGGGGGGGATGGATGGAGAGAGAGGGCTTGCAAGGGTTACTTGAAGTTAGAGAAATCTAATCATGGGTAGCACAGTGGCGCAGTGGGAGAGTTGCTGCCTTACGGCGCTTGCAGCGCTGGAGACCCGGGCATGATCCCGACTATGGGTGCTGTCTGTACGGAGTTTGTATGCTTTCCCTATGACTTGGATGGGTTTTCTCTGAGATCTTTGGTTTCCTCCCCCAATCCCAAGATGTACAGGTATGTAGGTTACTTGACTTGGTGTATGTGTAAATTGTCCCTAGTGGGTATAGGATAGTGTTAATGTACGGGGATCGCTGGTCGGCGCAGCTCGGTGGGCCGACGGGCCTGTTTCCGCGCTGTATTGTAGGGTTGTAAGCTGCTCAAGCTGCTTGTGATTCCTCTATTCTCTTCTGCGCACTCATTGAACAGATTCATTCTTTTATTCCTGAATATGTTTTCCATTATAACTAGCAAAACTGAACTGCAGGATTGGTGGCTGTCCATTTAGATTTAGTGCACCACTTATAGATTTGATTGACAAGCTTGATGGGCTGGCAAGGTTGTATCTTCCATGGTCTGGTTTGGAATTTCATTCGTGATAAGTCCTTTTATCGTTATTTTTAATCTGTTCCATGAATCCAAGTTTTCTACTCTGCCCAGCTTAATAGTACTTGGCCCACTTCCACTTTTGTGGAGTTGTGTACGCAATTCACTCAAATATAATTGCTCCAGCAGGATATAATGAATAGCTATTGAAAGAACGCTAAATCTGACAGTGTGCTGTCAGCTTTATACATAAAGCATTGTGATATATTTACTTGTAAACACAAATCCAAACTTTTGAAGGAATCAAGTTCCAATGTTTGTTATGAAGATTGATACAAATGCTGGAGTTACTCAGCGGGTCAGGCAGCATCTATGGAGAGAAGGAATGGGTGACGTTTCGGGCCGAGACCCTTCTTCAGACTGAGAGCCAGGATAGAATTGAAATTGGAGACATGAAAGGGTACAAAGAGCATGTAAGGTGTGAAAACAACGGATCAAAGCAGACAATGACCAAGGATGGTTCGTTGATGGTTGAGGGGAAGGTGGCATATAATTAATCAGGAGGACAATGAAATTAGTCGGAGAACTAGGGAGGGGGAATGACGGAGAGGGAAAGCAAGGGTTAGTTGAAGTTAGAGAAATCATTATTCAAGCCGCTGGGCTGTAAGTGGCCCAAACTTGTTGATCTGAGACCAGCAACTAAACACAAGTGTGTGTGCTGCCCTCTAAGTCAGGGGGAAACATTTCCCATTGTTCACTGGTGCATTGCAGAAATCAAGAATAGATCATGTATGGGTGGCACGATCGAGCAGCGGTAGAGTTGCTGCCCTACATCACCAGAGACCCAGGTTCAATCCTGACTACGGGTGCTTTCTGTACAGAGTTTGTATGTTCTCCTGTGACGGCATGGGTTTTCTCCGGGTGCTCCGGTTTCCTCCCACACTGCAAAGAGGTGCAGGTTTGTAGGTTAATTAGCTTCTGTAAATTGTACATGTTGTGTAGGATGGATCTCGTGTACGGGGCGATCGCTGGTGGGCGTGGACTCAGTGGGGCGGTTTCCACGCTGTATCTCTAAACTCTAAACTAAAACTAAATCTCTGGGAGGTAAAGCTGTGAATCTTGATAAACGTGACTTTTGCATTCACTGTTAGAAGTGGTATTTGTCAGATTCAATTTAATCACAGAATATAACCATATAACAATTACAGCACGGAAACAGGCCATCTCGGCCCTAAAAGTCTATGCCGAACATCTTTTTTCCCTTAGTCCCACCTGCCTGCACTCATACCATAACCCTCCATTCCCTTCTCATCCATATGCCTATCCAATTTATTTTTAAATGATACCATCGAACCTGCCTCCACCACTTCCACTGGAAGCTCATTCCACATCGCTACCACTCTCTGAGTAAAGAAGTTCCCCCTCATGTTACCCCTAAACTTCTGTCCCTTAATTCTGAAGTCATGTCCTCTTGTTCGAATCTTCCCTATTCTCAAAGGGAAAAGCTGATCCACATCAACTCTGTCTATCCCTCTCATCATTTTAAAGACCTCTATCAAGTCCCCCCTTAACCTCCTGCGCTCCAGAGAATAAAGACCTAACTTATTCAACCTTTCTCTGTAACTTAGTTGTTGAAACCCAGGCAACATTCTAGTAAATCTCCTCTGTACTCTCTCTATTTTGTTGACATCCTTCCTATATAATTGGGCGACCAAAATTGTACACCATACTCCAGATTTGGTCTCACCAATGCCTTGTACAATTTTAACATTACATCCCAGCTTCTATACTCAATGCTCTGATTTATAAAGGCTAGCATACCAAAAGCTTTCTTTACCACCCTGTCTATATGAGATTCCACCTTCAAGGAACTATGCACGGTTATTCCCAGTTCCCTCTGTTCAACTGTATTCTTCAATTCCCTACCATTTACCATGTACGTCCTATTTTGATTTGTCCTGCCAAGGTGTAGCACCTCACATTTATCAGCAATAAACTCCATCTGCTATCTTTCAGCCCATTCTTCCAAATTGCCTAAATCACTCTGTAGACTTTGGAAATCCTCTTCATTATCCACAACACCCCCTATCTTGGTATCATCTGCATACTTACTAATCCAGTTTACCACACCTTCATCCAGATTATTGATGTACATGACAAACAACAAAGGACCCAACACCAATCCCTGAGGCACCCCACTAGTCACCTGCCTCCAACCCGAAAAACAACCATCCACCATTACCCTCTGGCTTCTCCCATTCAGCCACTGTTGAATCCATCTTGCTACTCCTGCATTTATACCCAACAGTTGAACCTTCTTAACCAACCTTCCATGAGGAACCTTGTCAAAGGCCTTACTAAAGTCCATATAGACAACATCCACTGTTTTACCCTCGTCAATTTCCCTAATAACCTCTTCAAAAAATTCAAGAAGATTAGTCAAACATGACCTTCCAGGCACAAATCCATGTTGACTGTTCCTAATCAGACCCTGTTTATCCAGATGCTTATATATATTATCTCTAAGTATCTTTTCCATTAATTTGTCCACCACTGAAGTCAAACTAACAGGACTATAATTGGTAGGTTTATTCTTAGAACCCTTTTTAAACAATGGAACAACATGCGCAGTACGCCAATCCTCGGGGACTATTCCCGTTTCTAATGACATTTGAAATATTTCTGTCATAGCCCCGGCTATTTCTACACTAACTCCCCTCAATGTCCTAGGGAATATCCTGTCAGGAACTGGAGACTTATCCACTTTTATATTTTTCAAAAGTGTCAGTACTTCCTTTACTTTGAAATTCATAGTATCCATAGCTACTGTACTAGTTTCCATTACCTCACATAATTCAATATCCTTCTCCTTGGGTCAGATTATGACCCAATATCTGGCCATTTACAAAAGAGTATAATATAGATATCTAGTTAAAGAACATTTCCCTATTACAACACTGACTGTTACCACATGACAATCAACATATTCATCTCAAGTAGATCCCTGAACATCCATCGTTACATTTCAAATAAGAATTGAACACAAAATATGATATTTCTGATATACTGTTCATAATACTTTTTTTCAGAATTAAACAAGTTGTGTCTTGTACTGAAGAAAACATGCAATATGAAGTGAATTTCTACTGGACAGCATTGATAGTTCGATTGAATGATTGATTGGATGATTCATCATGGAAACAGGCCTCTTGATCCACTTTCACCTCCATTCCTTGCACACGAGCGGAAATATACAGAGGCCAATTAATTTTCAAACCCACACATCTTTTATACGTGAGAGAAAATTGGAGCATCGGGAGGTAATCCATGTGGTCACAGGGGTAGAACGTGTAAACCCCACACAGACAGGTCAACATCGAACCCATGTCTCTGGCGCTGTGAGACAGCAGTTCCACCAGCTGCGCCACTGTGCCACTGTTAGTTCTGAATGATCTGCGATCAAGATCCCAGGGTGGCACAGCGGTAGAGTTGCTGCCTCACAGCACCAGAGACCCGTGTTTGATCCTGACTATGGGTGCTGTCTGTACAGAGTTTGTACGTTTTTCCTGTGACAGCGTGGGTTTTCTCCGTCCGGGTGCTCCAGTTTCCGCCCACACTCCCAAGACGTACAGGTTTGTAGGTTAATTGGCTTTGGTAAAATTTGTAAATTATCCCAAGTGTGTGTAGG
Source organism: Leucoraja erinaceus (assembly GCF_028641065.1). Classification (NCBI taxonomy): domain Eukaryota; kingdom Metazoa; phylum Chordata; class Chondrichthyes; order Rajiformes; family Rajidae; genus Leucoraja; species Leucoraja erinaceus. The sequence goes on along the minus strand of NC_073402.1, from coordinate 2,476,664 downwards.
ACAGTGCTAGTGTTCAGGCCAGGTTGGGAGATTGCAACCTTCACGTGATCCACCCTGTTTTGACTAATGCAATCAACCCGACGTGCACAAACAAGATCAAATAGAACAAGTTGTCCTTCAACTTTAGGTTGTGCACGCCATACACAAGAAGAAGAACTGTACAGACCAATTTCCCTCCGGGGCTGAATAAAGTTGTATCATATCGTATCATATATGAGATGATCACTGGTTGGTCCAGACTCGGTGGACTCAGGGGCCTGCTTCCGCGCTGTATCTCTAAAGTCTAAAGTCTGAAGTGCATGTGTGGAACTTTATTTGTTATATCATATGTCAGATTCAATTTGTGGGGGATCCCAACAATGAACATGCACCAGTGAATCTTGTTTTTGTCATTTCTTACACTGGCATATCAGTAACTGGTAATAAAAAAAAAACAAGTAAAGTTATAGTTATAGCGAGCAAGTAAACAGAAATAATCTCCGTAAAACAACAGGGATGCAACAGATGCTCAGGTGAAACTTATTCGCCATGGAATACTATAATTGCATCTCTCTGGCTCAAGCTGTCTGCGCGTTTTCTGCCTTTGTTCTTCCGTGTCTTTTCTCATCTTTGTTGGAGTTGCTGGCTCGAGTGGGACTGCTGCACTATAAGTACCAGCTGGAAGAAGATGCTCCATAATGAGGTCTCCAAGGGACACTCTCTACACCTCAATGCAGGCTTTCACTTATTCATAATTCCGCAGCACGCTTTCACTTCCATACACTTCATCCCCACGGTATGAAGCAACGTACAGCATTTACAGTCGGATTTAGAAGTCATCTCCCACTGAGAGCGATGAGCAAGATGCTGGTGCACAGAATAGATGAAAGACCAATACTATTGTGACTGCAGACAGGCTAATGTAAATGATGGCCGTCTAATGACCAAAACATTTTGGATGGACTTCAACTAAAGATCCTGTTGAGCAGTAAAACTTTGATGGATATGACCAGTTAACAAGGTGTAGGTTTGGCAAATCCACCAATTTGTCATTGTAGTTGTTGTCTCTTCTTAAAACCCATTGTGTTTGCATTAAAACCCAGCTCCTCTTCATTGGTTTTGAGACTAATTCAGAAATGAATCTATTTTTTCGTTTAGTGGGTAAACTGGCAAAAGGAGCTGGCAGTTGAATCTTGTATTCAGCATTGTTGCCAAATAAGTGTCCCCCTGACTTATTCTCCACTTAAAACAGAGTTCATTCAGAAGTAAATTCACTTTGCACCAGATAGTTTACATTCCAAAAGACCTTCACTTAGTTTCATTTGGAGATACAGCATGGAAACTGGCCCTTTGGTCCACCGAGTCTGCGCCAACCAGCAAACCCCATACACTAGCACTATCCTACACACTAGGGATAATTTTTACAATTTTACCAAAGCCAATTAATCTACAAAGGTATACGTTTTTGGAGTGTGGGAGGAAACCGGAGCACCTGTGGGAAACTTAGCTGAATTGATTCAGTTTAGTTTATTCAGTTTAGTTTATTGTCACGTGTACCGAGTGACAGTGAAATACTTTTGTTACATGCTATCCAGTCAGAAGAAAGACAATACATGATTACAATCGAGCCATTCACAGTGTGTAGATACATGATAAGGGAATAAAATTTAGTGCAAGGTAAAGCCAGCAAAGTCCGATCAAAGATAGTCTGAGGGTCACCAATGAGGTAGATAGTAGTTCAGCACTGCACTCTAGTTGTGATAGGACGGTTCAGTTGCCTGATAACAGCTAGGAAATAACTGTCCTTGAATCTGGAGGTGTGCGTTTTCACACTTCTACACATTTCGCCCGATGGGAGAGGGGAGAAGAAGGAGTGATCAGGGTGAGACTGGTCTTTGATTATGCTGCTGGCCTTGCTGAGGCAGCGTGAAATGTAAATGGAGTCAATGGGAGGGAGGTTGGTCTGCGATAGTCAGGGCTGCCTCCACAAATCGCTGCAATTTTTACAATTTTTACAGATTAATCTGGCAATTATCTCAAATTAGGTTGCGCGAATAATGTTTTGACGACAAAATGACATTGTGATTCCTTAGTGCTCATGTGTGCTGCATATGCACCAAGACATATGTACCAGAGTGGAATAGATGGTAGTGATGCTGCCTCACAACACCAGGGACCCAGGTTCAATCCTGGTCTCAGGTGCTGTCTGTGTGAAGTTTCCATGTTCTCCATGTGACCGCGTGGGTTTCCTCCGGGTGCTCTGATTTCCTCCCACCTCCCAAAGACATACAGGTTTGTAGGTTTGTTACCTGTAATAAAAATATCCCAGTGTGCAGGGAATGGATGGGAAAGAGGGATAACTTAGAACTGGTGTTGAATGGGTGATCAATGGTTGGTGTTGAATGGGGGGGGGGGGGGAATGTGTGGGGTTGTGTGTGTGGGCGGATGGGGTTGTGGGGGCAAGTGGGGTTGTGGGGGATAATGGGGGTTGTGGGGAGAGGTAAGGGTGAGGGGAGGGGTGTGGGGTAAGTGGAGGTAGGTGAGTGAGGGTGGGTGGAGGGGTGTGGGGGGAGGTGTGTGAGGGTAGAGGGGGATTGGTGTGGGGGGTGGGGTGGAGCGAGGGGGGTGGTGCGAGAGGGGTGGGCAACGAGCATTGTGGAGCCAGGGGGGGTGTGTGTGTGGGGGGAGAGGGGGTCGTGGAGGCTGGGGGGAGGGCGGGTGTGGTGGAAGAGCTTGGAGAATAGACGGGGTTGTAGGGGAGTATTACGGGGAGGAGGGCCGGATCCAGCAAAGGGGACTAGAGGGGATGGGGCTGTACGACTCACAGCGGGATATGTGGATTCACAGCAGACCATCCCATGGAGAGACAGGAGGAAAGATCAATCCACGCAGTGCCAACTGGCAGGAGAGTAGGTCGATCTGCGCACTCGCGATTTTTAAACCTCGCTAACTATTACATTAGACCACCGATTGGAACGAAACATGGTGCAATCGCAGCAGAGGAGAACGGTGAGTAAACTGGCGTGAAAATTGTAGTGCTACCACTTACCGTTTCTACTCAAATAGAATGACCGCGCAAACCGGAAGAGGAGGGGAGAGGAGGAGGAGGAAACGGGACAGATTTGGGAGGGAAAGGAGAGCGGGGTAGGGGGTGAGAGAGGGGGATGGGGAGAGAGATGTGAGGGAGGGGGGGATGGGGGGGAGGGAGGGGGAGAGGGGTGGGGGGAGAGGAGGGGAGAGAGGGGAAAGAGGGAGGGAGAGTGGAGGGGGAAGGGGGAGACATGGAAGTGTGGGAAGGGAGGAGGAGAGGGGTAGGGGGAGTGATGGAAGAGGGACAGAGGGGTAGGAGGAAGGGGGCGGGAGGCGAGAGGGAAGGGGGTGGGTAGAGAGGGAAATGGGGTGAGGGAGAGAGGTAAAGGGGCGAGGAGAGGGAGCGGGGTGAGGAGAGGGTGAGGGGTGCGGAGAGGGAAACATAGAAATTAAGTGCAGTAGTAGGCCATTCGGCCCTTTGAGCCTGCACCACCATTCAATATGATCATGGCTGATCATCCAACTCAGTAACCTGTACCTGCCTTCTCTCCATACCCCCTGATCCCTTTATCCACAAGGGCCACATCTAACTCCCTCTTAAATCTAGCCAATGAACTGGCCTCAACTACCTTCTGTGGCGGAGAATTCCAGAGATTCACCATTCTCTGTGTGAAACATGTTTTTCTCATCTCTGTCCTAAAGGATTTCCACCTTATCTTTAAACTGTGACCCCTTGTTCTGGACTTCCCCAACATCTGGAACAATCTTCCTGCATCTAGCCTGTCCAACCCCTTAAGAATTTTGCAAGCCGAGTCTATCTTGTTCTTTCGTCATATGAAAGTCCTGACATCCCAGGAATAAGTCTGGTGAACCTTCTCTGTACTCCCTCTATGGCAAGAAATGTCTTTGAGCATTGGACATTGTGACATCACACGATGGAACGTTCAGCGGGTGCTGGTGCTCCTGCAAAGGCATATGTAAATGATTCCATTCCGATTGGACATATGTGAACATTGGGCATTGTGACATCACACGATGGAACGTTCACCAGGGGCTGGGGCTGATTCTACGGGTGATTTGACAGGTTTTTTTTTTAAATATTGGGAGGGGGGGGGAGAAGGATTTGATTAAAAATGTGTACATAAATACGACAAAATGTAATCAGGAGTTTCTATAAGATCCTCCATCAATCTTCTAAAATCTAGCGAGTACAAGCCGAGTCTATCCAGTCTTTCTTCATATGAAAGTCCTGACATCCCAGGAATCAGTCTGGTGAACCTTAACCATATAACCATATAACAATTACAGCATGGAAACAGGCCATCTCGACCCTTCTAGTCCGTGCCGAACACGTATTCTCCCCTAGTCCCATATACCTGCGCTCAGACCATAACCTTCCGTCCTTTCCCGTCCATATAACTATCCAATTTATTTTTAAATGATAAAAACGAACCTGCCTCCACCACCTTCACTGGAAACTCATTCCACACAGCTACCACTCTCTGAATAAAGAAGTTCCCCCTCATGTTACCCCTAAACTTCTGTCCCTTAATTCTCAAGTCATGTCCCCTTGTTTGCATCTTCCCTCCTCTCATTGGGAAAAGCTTATCCACGTCAACTCTGTCTATCCCTCTCATCATTTTAAAGACCTCTATCAAGTCCCCCCTTAACCTTCTGCGCTCCAAAGAATAAAGCCCTAACTTGTTCAACCTTTCTCTGTAACTTAGTTGCTGAAACCCAGGCAACATTCTAGTAAATCTCCTCTGTACTCTCTCTATTTTGTTGACATCCTTCCTATAATTAGGCGACCAAAATTGTACACCATACTCCAGAATTGGCCTCACCAATGCCTTGTACAATTTTTAACATTACATCCCAACTTCTATACTCAATGCTCTGATTTATAAAGGCCAGCACACCAAAAGCTTTCTTTACCACCCTATCTACATGAGATTCCACTTTCAGGGAACTGTGCACAGTTATTCCCAGATCCCTCTGTTCACCTACATTCTTCAATTCCCTACCATTTACCATGTAATTCCCTACCATTTACCATGTAATTCCCTACCATTTACCATGTAAGAGGAGAGAAGTGGGAGAGTGGGGAGGAAGGGGTAGAGAGACTGGTGGAAGAGGGACAGAGTGGTAGGGGAAGGGGGGGGGGTAGAGAGGGAAGGGGGGGGGGGAGAGAGAGATGGGTGGCAGAGGGAGAGGGGTGAGGAGAGGGACACATAGAAACATAGAAATTAAGTGCAGGAGTAGGCCATTCGGCCCTTCGAGTCTGCACCGCCATTCAATATGATCACGGCTGATCATCCAACTCAGTATCCCGTACCTGCCTTCTCTCCATACCCTCTGATCCCCTTAGCCACAAGGGCCACATCTAACTCCCTCTTAAATATAGCCAATGAACTGGCCTCAACTACCCTCTGCGGCAGAGAGTTCCAGAGATTCACCACTCTCTGAGTGAAAAATGTTTTCCTCATGTCAGAATGACAGTTAGTGAAGAATTTGAATAATCGCTGAGCGTTCTCTATGGCAACAATGTATTTGAACATTGGGCATTGTGACATCACACGATGGAACGTTCACCGGGGCTGTGGCTCCTGCAAAGGCATATGTAAATGAATCCATTCCGATTGGCCATCTGTGAGCATTGGGCATTGTGACATCACACGATGGAACATTCACCAGGGGGCTGGGGCTGGGGCTGGGGCTGTTTCTATGGGTTAGAAGCCAGTTTCTTTTTGAAATATTGAGGTGGGGGGGGGGGGGGGGGGGGGGGGTGTAGGGTTTGATTTAAAAAAATGTACTTAAACACGACGAAATGAAATGATGAGCGGATACTTAGAAAGAAAAGCGAAATCTCTACCGAAAGGGAAAAGACGTCGGCGATTCTGCGTCCGGTTTCGGAGTTGCGGAGAATCAAAGGAAGAAACGCGGCCGGGAGCCGTGCATGCAAATGGATCCATTCCGATTGGACGTCCGCGAGCATCGGGCAGTGTGACATCGCACAGCGGGAACGAATCGAAAGGCAGGAAGGGATCCGTACTGCAGGCGGTCGGATGGGGTTTGAGTTTTATATATTAACCAGACCAAGTGCAGACCCGTTGGATCTGTTTCCCCAACAGCGTTTCCGGGGGGGGGGGGGGGGGGGGGGGGGGGGGGGGGGTAGTAGGGGCTGCGGCATCACACTCAAATTAACCACCCCCAAAACTCACAGGTGGGGGGGGGGGGGGGGGGGGGGGTGGGTGAGAAGAGGGGAGGGAGGGAAGAGGAGGAGGAGGAAACATGACAGATTTGGGAGGGAAAGGAGAGAGGGGAGGGAGCGGGGTAGGGGGGTGAGAGAGGGGGATGGGGAGAGAGATGTGGGGGAGGGGGGGATGGGGAGGGAGCGGAGGAGGGGGAGAGGGGTGGAGGGAGAGACGGGAAAGAGTGGGGAGTGAGAGGGAGGAGGAGAGGGGTAGGGGAAGGGGGCGGGTGGGAGAGAGGGAAGGGGGTGGGGTAGAGAGGGAGGGGGGTGTGGGAGAGAGGGAGAGGGGTGAGGGAGAGAGGGAGAGGGGTGAGGAGAGGGAGAGGGGTGAGGAGAGGGAAACATAGAAATTAAGTGCAGTAGTAGGCCGTTCGGCCCTTCGAGCCTGCACCACCATTCAATATGATCAAGGATGATCATCCAACTCAGTATCCTGTACCTGCCTTCTCTCCATACCCCCTGATCCCTTTAGCCTCAAGGGCCACATCTAACTCCCTCTTAAATATAGCCAATGAACTGGCCTCAACTACCTTCTGTGGCAGAGAATTCCAGAGATTCACCACTCTCTGTGTGAAAAATGTTTTTCTCATCTCGGTCATAAAGGATTTCCCCCTTATCCTTAAACTGTGACCCCCTGTTCTGGACTTCCCCAATATCTGGAACAATCTTCCTGCATCTAGCCTGTCCAACCCCTTAAGAATTTTGTAAGTTTCTATAAGATCCCCCCTCAATCTTCTAAAATCTAGCGAGTACAAGCCAAGTCTATCCAGTCTTTCTTCATTTGAAAGTCCTGACATCCCAGGAATCAGTCTGTTGAACCTTTCTCTGTACTCCCTCAATGGTCTGTTTCCCCAACGGCGTTGCGGGGGGGGGGGGGGGGGGGGGGGGGTGGGAAGAGGGGGGGGAGGGTGGAGGAAGAAACTGATAGATTTGGGGGGGGGGGGGGGGGGGGGGGGGGGGGGGGGGGTGGGGGGGGGGGGGGGGGGGGGGGGGGGGGGGGGGGAGAGGGGGGGGGGGGAGAAGGGGGGGGGGAAAGAGGCAAAAGAGTGGGAGGGAGGAGAGAGAGGGGTAGCGGGAGTGATGGAAGAGGGACAGAGGGATAGGGGAACGGTGTTGGGGGTAGAGAAGGTAGGGGTGGGGGAGAGAGGGAAGGGGGGGGGGGGAGAGAGGGATGGGAGAGGGGAGGGGTGAGAGAGGGGTGGGAGAGAAGTGGGAGAAGTGGAAGAGTGGGGAGGGAGGGAGGTGTAGAGGGGTAGCGGGGGAGTGGTAGAAGAGGGACAGAGGGGTAGGGGGAAGGGGGTGGTGGTAGAGAGGGAAGGGGGTGGTGGTAGAGAGGGAAGGGGGGTGGGGGAGAGAGAGATGGGTGGCAGAGGGAGAGGGGTGTGGATAGGGACACATAGAAACATAGAAATTAAGTGCAGTAGTAGGCCATTCGGCCCTTCAAGCCTGCACCATTCTCCATTCAATATGATCACGGCGGATAGAAACATAGAAATTAGGTGCAGGAGTAGGCCATTCTGCCCTTCGAGCCTTCACCGCCATTCAATATGATCATGGCTGATCATCCAACTCAGTATCCCGTACCTGCCTTCTCTCCATACCCCCTGATCCCCTTAGCCACAAGGGCCACATCTAACTCCCTCTTAAATATAGCCAATGAACTGGCCTCAACTACCCTCTGTGGCAGAGAGTTCCAGAGATTCACCACTCTCTGTGTGAAAAAAGTTCTTCTCACCTCGATTTTAAAGGATTTCCCCTTTATCCTTAAGCTGTGACCCCTTGTCCTGGACTTCCCTAACACCGGGAACAATCTTCCTGCATCTAGCCTGTCCAACCCCTTAAGAATTTTGTAAGTTTCTATAAGATCCCCTCTCAGTCTCCTAACTTCTAGCGAGTATAAACCAAGTCTATCCAGTCTTTCTTCATAAGACAGTCCTGACATCCCAGGAATCAGTCTGGTGAACCGTCTCTGCACTCCCTCTATGGCAATAATGTCCTTCCTCAGATTTGGAGACCAAAACTGTACGCAATACTCCAGGTGTGGTCTCACCAAGACCCTGTACAACTGCAGTAGAATCTCCCTGCTCCTATACTCAAATCCTTTTGCAATGAAAGCTAACATACCATTCGCTTTCTTTACTGCCTGCTGCACCTGCATGCCTACCTTCAATGACTGGTGTACCATGACACCCAGGTCTCGCTGCATCTCCCCCTTTCCCAATCAGCCACCATTTAGATAATAGTCTGCTTTCCCGTTTTTGTCACCAAAATGGATAACCTCACATTTATCCACATTATACTGCATCTGCCAAACATTTGCCCACTCACCCAGCCTATCCAAGTCACCTTGCAGTCTCCTAGCATCCTCTTCACAGCTCCCCCCCTCTCCATACCCCCTGATCCCTTTAGCCACAACTCTCTGGCAGAGAGTTCCAGAGACTCACCACTATCTGTGTGAAAAATGTTTCCCTCATCTCAGTACTAAAGGATTTCCCCTTTATCCTTAAACTGTGTCCCGCGTGTCCTGGACTTCCCCAACATCTGGAACAATCTTCCTGCATCAGACAAATGCAATTCAGGGCTTTTCACTTCACAAGCAAAACCAGAATGACAGTTAGTGAAGAATTTGAATAATCACTGAGCGTTCTCTATGGCAACAATGTATTTGAGCATTGGGCATTGTGACATCACACGATGGAATGTTCACCATGGGCGGGGCTCCTGCAAAGGCATATGTAAATGAATTCATTCCGATTGGACATATGTGAACATTGGGCATTGTGACATCACACGATGGAACATTCACCATGGGCTGGTTCTGCTTGTGTGGGTGAGAATCCAGTTTCTTTTTGAAATATTGAGGTGGTGGGGGGGGGGGGGGTGAAGGATTTGATTAAAAAAGTGTACCTAAACACGACGAAATGTAATGAGGAGCGGATACTTAGAAAGAAAAGCGAAATCTCTACCGAAATGGAAAAGACGTCGGCGATTCTGCGTCCGGTTTCGGAGTTGCGGAGCATCAAAGGAAGAAACGCGGCCGGAAAGCCGTACATGCAAATGGATCCATTCCGATTGGACGTCCGCGAGCATCGGGCATTGTGACATCGCACGGCGGGAACGAATCGAAAGGCAGGAAGGGATCCGTACTGCAGGCGGACTGATTTGACTTTTATATATTATATGATAGATAGATAGATAGATAGATAGATAGATAGATAGATAGATAGATAGATAGATAGATAGATAGATAGATAGATAGATAGATAGATAGATGTGCTCATTTTTATTTACTCAAAGAGCTACTAAAGCAGAGTCGAGATATTTTTAAGGCAGAAGATAGATTATTTTACTTCGCAGTCACGTGAGTAATTACGTGAAGAGCCCGCTCAGCACGCATGTACGACATTGCGTTCCCGCAGGCAACAGTGACGCAGCGGGAGTAGGCAGCTACCGCTACAAGCCTGAAGGAAAGGACCGTTAGGTAAGTACTTACCTTCAGTTTAAACTACCGACTTTGCGTTTGTTTTTGCTCCAGGGGGAGCAAAGCAGCAGAGGGAAGCGGCCCCCATTCGACTCCAGGGAAGGAGCCGACAGTGGAGGGGGGAGAGGCGGCAACGGGACCGCACACGCTGCGGACCACAGACACGGGTGCTGCGCTGATGCCCAGTCCGCTAAAACAGCTGTCTGACCAACAGCAGCGGACTGGAGGGAAATTTAAAAACTGGCCGGCACCCCTGCAGACTCCCGACAAGGAGACTTGCCGCCCGAGAACCGCTGAAATACCGCCCAAAAACGGCAGACAGCCTCTAACAGCAAGGTCAGGACCAACCTCAGGCTGGAGACAGACACGGAAGATGGAATCAACACTTCAAACAAGAAACAAGAGTGTCTGTTTCTCCAAGCCAGAGGAAGGTCATGGAGCTAAAAACTCCAGCGAGACTTGCCTCAGGAGCAAGGGCAAGTCTTCCAAGGGAGCTAACACTCCCACTCCAGTGCCTAACAGCACTGGCCATCTCCCTTGTCGAGAGATTGATGGGAACCAGAGCTGGGCTGGTCAAGAAGAGGGGTCACTGGCTGAACAACATCGGGAGTATGCTGAGGTACAGGATCAGGAAGAGCTGCTGGGTGTGGCCGCTATGTGGCTCCACCACTAGCGAGATGGCTTTTCAGTCTCAACTGGCGGCCAGCTTACTACCTGTTCTTCTCAAAAAACCTCTCCAAGACAGGTAGTCATGAGGTGTTGGATTTCATCACGCCTCCCCTAAATTGCATTTACTCAAAGTGCCCTCCGTTATTGGGGGGTACATTGAGCATAGCTTTTAAAAACCCTAATATCTCAAAATGAATTTGATATCCCTGACGTCGGCTATCATTTTCGCATGCACATCCCAGAGGGACAGGGTAGTATGGCAAAACACCTGACCCTACCGCTCGTAATGCTCCGCAACTTCTCAGGAAGTCATAAAACCTGCCCTCAACTTAAGAAATGTACAGGACTGTGAGGACGCCGACCTCACAACCACAGATCCTGCTATCTGGCTAAGTTACCAAACTAAGCCTAAAAAACCAGACGAAGTGTCCAAAATATGCGGCTCAAGAGGGAAGAGTCTGGAATAAGCACCACACTAAACCAGTCAGCAGTATCTCTAACGCGAGCTCGGGGCCTGCATGCCAATCCCATAAGCCTTTCAGGCCAGGGCCCAGAGCAGACCCCATGGAAAATGCGCCACCCCCCAACAAACAACATCCCTACAGACAAGGAACCAGAAACCGAAGAAACAACAGTGAAGACAGACAAGTATGGTTCCTTCCATCACATATAGGTGAAGGGTTTGTACTAACAGAGGGGAGGGAATCACACCTGGTTGGGAAGCTATCACTCTTGGTGGTTATATTCCAAATAGAATTAATATCTTTCCACCAGTACAGCATGGGGTCTACCCTCCCTCTAATAAACATGAGGGTCTGGCTTCTGGGGAAATATACCAGGGGTCATACGAAATCCCATATAGCCTTGGCTACCCTAATAACCACAGATGGTGAATGTCGCACCATCATTAATTAAAACCACATGAAATATTCATTCGGTATACCCACTGTAACTATGGAATCTGTAACTGCTACCATGGATTCCTAGGATACTTTATGGTAAACATCAACTTTAAAGATGCATACTATTCAGTACCCCTTCATAAGGCTTGGGGTATACCACAATTTACCTGGATGGGGTAACCATGACAAGCATTGCCATTTTTCATTCACTGCACATCTCGCATATGTATGTGACTAGACTTGGCTAATATGAGCTGAAGCTATCCAGAATCAAAACAGCCCTGACACTTTAAGGAACATTACGTCATGGCATGTCTATATATTCATGACAGACTATCCTTGGATGTAGCTATCAGCAGCATTAGCTACTAACTTATTTAGCCTGGGCTCTGTCATATATCCAGATATCTACCTTGACCCCATCCACAACATTGTCTATCTGGAATTCATTAATACTATCAGTTATGGCACATCAACCACCTATCGTCTACGTGATAGAGTATTGGGATCAGTAGCAGCTTTACTAGCTACTGAACATTGTACCTTTCCAGTGAGCTAGATACTAATGTTCAACTATATTCCATACCTAGAATATGGTGGCAAATGATCTAATCTGGAGTTATCATCACTTAGACACTGGGCATTAACCTAGTTAGTAAATTTGAGTATGTTCTATTGAGTATATTCATCAGACTGGCCAGTGTTCTGTCAGCCTACTTAACTCGGGCACCAGGACCACAGGCCATAGGGTACCTCCCGCTGGTGATCAAATTCAGGAGAGTCAGTGTGAACCTTAGGGGATGGTCACCAGCCAGGTCCCTCAACCTGGAACAGCCCACCCTGAAGGGACATGCTGATGGCCTTGTCTCAGCACAAAGAGTTCAGTTCCTCCATCCACTACGATTGGACAATATGGTCCACTACACCACGTTACATTACTATTAGGGAAACAGAGCAGACCAGGAACATCAGGTCTAGTCATGGAATTCCGGGCATACCCACCTGAACCACAGTTATGTGTCATGACCCACTTATTGAACTACATCGACACAATAAGTAATCCTCGAGGGAGAGAAAAAGCCTTATGGGTCAGCCACAAGAAACGTTATGGTCAGGTGACGAGCCAAACTATCTCAAGTGGCTCAAGCAGGTACTGGGAGTCACAGGAGTACATATTAACGTGTATAAATCTTACTCCACCAGGACAGCATCCACATCAGTGACTAAGAGGATGGACGTGCCAATGGACCACATCCTGGCTACAGCGGGTGGTCTAGGGAGTATACGTTCCAAACTTTTATAACAAACCACTGACAGAAACTGTATCGTTTGTAGAAAAAGAATCTGCAAAAAATATATAATTTAACCCCGGGGGAGCATTTAGTCTTGTTGCTGTTAATAACACCATTATTGTTTTTGCAAACAGATTCATGGTTGATTACGATAACATACTTCCTCCCTCAAAAGACTTCGGCAGCGAGTGAAGTATGAACTGTTACACGGTTTAAAATCACAGAGCTTTAAAATCTTCACGTAGTCACTCACGTGACTCTGAAGTAAAATAGTAAGATTAAACGAGAACTTACCAGTTTGAAGTTTGATCTGTATTTTATGAGGAGTTACGATGAGGGATTACGTGCCCTCTGCTCCCACCCTCAATAATATGGGTCAAACTGATAACTAAGGTCTCCTTTTCTTTACTATGTTTATTTCAATAACTGTGTCTGTCTGTGATTCCACACCGCTGCTTTGAAGTATGTCGCGCATGCGTGCTGAGCGGGCTCTTCACGTAAGACAATGTGCAAACCCGATTCAGACAGCACCCGTGGTCGGGATCGACCTCATGTCTCTGGGACAGTAAGGCAACGATTCTACCGCTGCACCGCAGTGCTGGAGTATCTCAGTGGGTCAGACAGCTTCCCTGGAGAATACAGATTGGCAACGTTTTGGGTCAGAACCCTTCTTCAGACTACTGTGATATGTAGTCAGAAATCTAACGTGCACCCAGTGTGTTAAAAACTACATTTAACTTTGTACTTAAGAGGCACAATTTAAGTTTTACAAAAGACTCTGAATGTATGTTATAAAATTTATAATGAACACTGTAAATTTATTTTCGAGTCAGCACAATAAAGATTAATGGTGGCTTTACGATCAAACAAATATGTAAATCTTGCGGTAAATCAATGGAAAACAAACATTACGTACCTACCTAAACAATAAAAAAAAAATGTCTAAATATGTTAACATTGCTGATTTATTGAGAAGGTAAAAGTGACACCAAAAATAATTGGTGCTCAAGGAACTGCAATTTGCAGAGATGGTTTCATCAGCAAATAAGTTTTGGGGAGACTAATCATAAAAGTATTCTTAAAGACTTCAAAGATTACAGATATTGGAACACTGAAATAGAAACAGAAAATACTAAAAAAAAAACATAGAAACATAGAAAATGGGTGTAGGAGTAGGCCATTCAGCCCTTCGAGTCTGCACCGCCATTCAATATGATCATAGCTGATCATCCAACTCAGTATCCTGTACCGAGCAAAACAAATCAAAGTGGGAAGGATCTGTGGAAACTTTGGAGGGCATCAGCGCAACCAGTCCACAGCGGAACTTACGCAATCAACGTGACCTGTCCACTCAGCGGAGCATGGAATGAATGGGAAATTGGACTAAACACAGTGGGGGCTAACAAATAATTTATTCCTTCCAAACACTGTGGGGGCTAACAAACCATTTATTCCTTCCAAACACAGTGGAGGCTAACAAATCACTTCTTTCTTCCAAACACGGTGGGGGCTAACAAATCATTTATTCCTTTCAAATACAGTGGGGGCTAACAAATAATGTATTCCTTCCAAACAAAGTGGGGACTAACAAAGCATTTCTTCCTCACCAAGCACAGTGAGGGCTAACAAAGCATTTCTTCCCTCCAAACACAGTGGGGGCTAACAGAGCATTTCTTCCTTCCAGATCCAGTGGGGGCTAACAGAGCATTTCTTCCTTCCAAATCCAGTGGGGGCTAACAAAGCATTTCTTCCTTCCAAACACAGTGGGGGCTAACAAATCATTTATTCCTTCCAAACACAATGGGGCTAACAAAGCATCTATTCTTTCCAGACACAGTGGGGGCTAACAAAGCATTTCTTCCCTCCAAACACAGTGGGGGGGGGGGGGGGGGGGCTAACAAAACATTTCTTCCTTCCAAACACAGTGGGGGCTAAAAGAGCATTTCTTCCTTCCAAATCCAGTGGGGGCTAACAAATCATTACTTCCTTCCAAACACAGTGGGGGCTAACAAATCATTTATTCCTACCAAACACAATGGGGCTAACATAGCATCTATTCCTTCCAGACACAGTGGGCGCTAACAAAGCATTTCTTCCCTCCAAACGCAGTGGGGGGGGGGCTAACAAAACATTTCTTCCTTCCAAACACAGTGGGGGCTAACAGAGCATTTCTTCCTTCCAACACAGTGGGGGCTAACAAATCATTTATTTCTTCCAAACACAATGGGGGCTACCAAATAATTTATTCCTTCCAAACACAATGGGGGCTAACAACGCATTTATTCCTTCATAGAAACATAGAACATAGAAAATAAGTGCAGGAGGAGGCCATTTGGAACTTCGAGCCAGCACCGCCATTCATTGTGATCATGTCCCCAATCGATAACTCGTGTCTGCCTTCTCCCCATATCCCTTGATTCCACTAGCCCCATAGAGCTCTATCTAACTTTGGCCTCCATTGCTGCCCTCTGTGGCAGGGAATTCCACCAATTCACAACCCTTGATTGGCCTCCCTTTTATTCTAAGACCGAGGTTTTGGACTCGCCCAACATTGGAAACATTTTTCCTGCATCTACCTTGTCCACTCATTTTATAATTTTATATGTTTCTATAAGATCCCACCTCATCCTTCTAAACTCCAGTGAATACAAGCCTAGTCTTTTCAATATTTACTCATATGACAATCCCGCCATCCCAGGGATCAATCTCCTGAACCTACGCTGCACTGTCTCAATCACAAGGATGTTCTTCCTCAAGTTAGGAGACCAAAACTGTACACAATACTCCAGATGTGGTCTTACCAGAGCCCTATACAACTGCAGAAGAACCTCTTTACTCCTATACTGAAATTATCTTGTTAAGAAGGCCAACATTCCATTAGCTTTCTTCACTGCCTGCTGTACCTGCACGCCAACTTTCAGTGACCGGTGTACAAGGACACCCAGGTCTCGCTGTACCTCCCCCTTACCTAACCTAACCCCATTGAGATAATAATCTGACCCCTTGTTTTTGCCACCAAAGTGGATAACCTCACATTCATCTATATTATACTGCATCTGCCATGCATCTGCCTACTCACTCAACCTGTCCAGGTCACCCAGCAACCTCCTTCCAAACCTTCCAAACACAGTGGGACTAACAAAGCATTTCTTCCTCGAAAACGCAGTGGGGCTAACAAAGCAGGGTTACATTGCAGGGTTACAAAGAATTTATTGCAAGCACATTAAGGGTCAACCAATCATCATTCAATGCAAGCACAGTGGAGGCTAACAAAGCATTTGTTGCAAGCACATTAAGGACTAACCAATCATCATTTATTGCAACCACTTTGCGGGGTAACAAATAATTTATTGCAATCACATTGTAGACTTACAGTTGTAGACTCACAGTTCAGTGGCCTACAGTTAAGTTGACACAGTTCAGTAGACTCACAGTGTAGAATCACAGTTGTGGACTCTTCCTCACGATCTTCCAGAATGACTGACTCATGTCCGGCATCCAGGGCTTTATACTCCTGCACCCCCACCTCCCCCTGGAAGGGGCGTTACCTTCATCATGGTGATTGACAGGCGAGAGGACCAGTTAGCTAATCTCAAAAAAATTTAAACATCCATAACTTTTTTTATTTTTCAGCGATCGGAAAATTCCTTGGGGTTGCTGCAGCAGAGGAGGACTGTGAGTAATTTGGTGAAAAGTCAAAGCGATATAGGGTAATTTGTTTCTTAAAATCAATTAACAACCTAGACAAGAAGTGGTCAAGATGAGACTTTTAGTATAATAATAGACGTGAAGCCAGTGACAAATTGCAAGCTGCTGTAACTCACCAAGTACATTTCCTTCACAGTTGTATCCCGGGGGCTCACAGAACTTTGTAAAACATTCAATGGAAAGTGCGCATAAATTACATGTGCAAATAATGAGAGAAAATGTATCCCTGTTCTGTTACAATTTGATTAATGGAATTGATTGAAAGATGAGATGTAAATTGGCCCTTCGGCCCACCGATTCCCCACCGACCATTTATCCCCCATTCATATTGGTTCTATGTCATCCCACTTTCTCATCCCTGTACAATAAGGGATATTTTACAGAGGTGAGTTAACAAACCCGCACGTCTTTGGGATGTGGCAGGAGCACCTGTTGGAAACCCACGAGGTTACAGGGAGAACGTGCAAACTCCATTTATTTGTTTTACACTCAACATTTATTAACAAGACAAAGTACACATACAAACAAGATATACAAATCACACAGCAGCTGTCAGCATCACATCAGATCATCCTAGAGTTCTATCGCAGAAGCATCAGATTCGCAGGCACCCAAGCAAGCCCATCATATTTGATCCTACTTAATATATAGTCACCCGTTATGTTAAACCAGACACTTGTATTCCACTTGAAGAACTTATTTTGTCATTGATCGCCCCAATGTATGGACTTTTACACAGTCACAATCATGTCTGTACATATGGTTCCAAACATGCGTGTACAGTACCAATCAAACTCCTCCCCTCCACTGGGGCTCTGGAGAAATCGTGTCCTTGATCAGTCTTGGCAGTTGTAGTAATACATAATGTCCACATAATGTTGAAAGCATCAGTCCTTAACTGGAGTTTAGCTGTTATACTTTCCATCAAATATACACTTTACAAAGAGAAGTTTAGAGGTTAGAGATACAGCATGGAAAGAGGCTCTTTGGCCCACTGAGTGTGTGTGACCTGCCATCACCTGTACACTGGTTCTATCCTACACACTTGGAACAGTTCATATAAGCTAATTATCCTGCAAACCCACACGTCTTTGGGATGTGGGAGGCAGCAGGAGCAGCGGAAGGAAACCCATGAGGTCACAGGGAGAACATGCAAACACCACACAGAGCACAATCAAGGTCAGGAATCGCTAGTGCTGTGAGGCAGCAGCTCTATTGTACCGTCCCGTGTGTCTGACCAGGCAGAGGGTTTCAAACAACATTACACAGAGCATGGTGGTAAACATATCACCAGGAATATTAACATGATTCTGATAATTAATGACATTTCTCTTTAGCACTTTGACCGGGTGCCCTGGGACATTGTAAATATTTTGGAATGCAACAAATGACTCTGATTTGTAATGCTTCTTAAAATGATATGACATTTTTATTGTTTACTACATGTTGGTATCGTGCTGGTGTACAGAGACCAAGAATGCAGAGGAGACCATTAGATATATCAGTTCATGCCATGTTTATATGACAGTTATGGGTTCGTTCTGCTCGCCATTTAGAATTGTTATTGGCACGATAGTTTACTGCTTGGCCGACTGAATAACAGTGAATAGAGCTGGGGTACTTTACAACAGAAAGGCAGATTCATAATAGCAGTTGTTGGATTATTGATAAATAAATGGAGTGAATAATAGCCCATCAATGTGTTGGATGGTGACAGTGTGAAAGCCCATGGTCATTTTATTTAGTACAGCGCACAATATCCGTGCCGAACCTGGTGCCAAGTTAATATCCTCTTTCATAAATTCATAAACGATAGGAGCAGAATTAGGCCATTCGTCCCATCAAGTCTACTCCGCCATTCAATCATGGCTGATCTATCTCTCCCTCCAAACCCCATTCTCCTGTGTTCTCCCCATAACCCCTGACACCTGTACTAATCAAGAATCTATCTATCTCTGTATTAAAACATCAGTTAACATGGCACTATGAAAGGCATGGACTCGGTGGGCCGAAGGGCCTGTAGCCGTGTTATATCTCTAAACTAAACTAAACTCCCCAGCACTTGTACTAATCAATAAACTATCTGCTCTGCCTTAATGATACCCACTGACCTGACCTCCACAGAATTTCACAGATTCACCACCCTCTGACTAAAGAAATTCCATCCCATCTACTTCCTGAAGGTACGTCCTTTTATTCTGAGGCCCTTAGGTCCTAGACCCTCCCAATGGTTGAAAATCCTCTGCACATCCACTCTATCAGGGCAAGAGGGGCGGAGTGGGGGCGGGGAGACCTATTCCTGTACTCTTCCTGTACTTAAATGATATCCCTCCATTCCCAACACATGCTCATCAGTCATAGGAGCAGACATAGGCCATTTGGCCCATCCAGTCTATTCAATCATGGCTGATTGATCTTTTCCTCTCAATCCCATTCTCCTGCCTTCTCCCCATAACCCTTGACACCAGTACTAATCAAGAACCTGTCAATCTCTGGTTTTGAAATACCCATTGACTAGGTCTCCACAGCCGCCAGTGACAAATAATTCTACACATGATTTACCAGCCGCTGACTAAAGAAATTTCTCCTCATCTCCTTTCTGAAGGTACGTCAATTTATTCTGATTCTGTGCTCACCAGTGCTTGACTCTCCCACTAGTGGAAACATTCTCTCCACATCCACTCTATCCAAGCCTTTCACTATTCATTACCTTTCAATGAGGTCCCACCTCATCCTTCTAAACTCCAGCAAGTACAGGCCCAGTGCCGTCAAATGCTCATCATCCCACTCATTCCTGGGATCGTTCTAAACCTCCTGTGGACCCTCACCAAGTCCAGCACATCCTTCCTCAGATATGGTGCCCAAATCTGTTCTCTCTTTCTTTCTTCCCCTCTCCCCTTTCTCTGTAAGTTAAAACCCACTCTATTTCTAATATTTTCCACCTCTGATCAAAATTCATAAATCTTGAAATGTTGACTGAATTTATTTCACCAGAGACCCCAGTAGATTTTCAGCAACATCCTTTTTATTTCTGAATCCAATAATTGCAGCAATTTATTTTCATTAAAAAAAAGCAAATGGAGTTTACTCAAAAGCTGAATATACACAGAGGGGACTGTGTAGAGAGGGTGGCGGATTTCCGCTTCCTGGGAATTCATATTGAGGAGGACCTGACGTGGAGCGTGAACACCACTGCGCTGCTGAAAAAGGTCCAGCAGAGACTGCACTTCCTGAGGGTGCTCAGGAAGAACAACATCACTCAGAGACTGCTGCTGTCTTTTATCGATGCTCCATTGAGAGCATACTAACAACCTGTGTATGCGTGTGGTACACCAGCTGCACAGCGGCTCAGAGGAAAGCGCTCATTGACAACGCCCAGAATTGTCGGCTGCCCTCTCCTTACCTGACAGTTCCCGCTGCACCAAAAAAAAAACAGAATATCATAAAGGACTTTCACCAGAGACTCCCTGTTTGAACTGTTGCCCCACGGTAGATTTCAAGCAAGGACAAACAGACTCAAAAACAGTTTTTACCCCACTGCTATAAAGGCACTAAATGTAGCCGCCAAGGAACGCAGGGGCGATACAGACTAAGGGACTGTGGTAACTGTGAAATCGACAGAAGGATGGAGGGTTGGGTGTGCATGCGTGCTGTGTTCGTGATATTTATTTAGTTGTTTATCTTTATTATTTTACCGTGTATGTATCGTTAGCTTTTAGAAATGTTTGAATGCTGCACTGACTGGCTGACATTTTAAATTTCGTTGTACATGGTCCATGTTACAATGACAATAAAGAAACTATTCTATTCTATTCTACATCTTGATAATGTTTTTTCCTGGAGAGTAGAAGCATTTGCTGACACTTACCGCAGTTGGGTTCTGCATTTATTCATATCTGCTTTTAATTTTGTGTGTAATATATACTTTGCAGACTTCCAATGAGTGTTGTCTATTTGGATTCACATATCTTAAATAGTGGCACGATGGTGCAATAGTCAATAGTCTATTTAATTGTCAGTGGACCCTGGAGGTCCAAATGAAATGAGTTTTGCAGCCATACATTACACACAGACCCCAGGACACCATTTTACATAAAGGTTCACATAGCCTGACTCTGGGTGCAAAGTCACTGGCGATGGCAATTGTCCCGCGGCCATTAAAGCCAAGCCGGGTGGTGCGAGGTCGCACACCGGGTCTTGATGTTGGAGTCCCCGGCGTGCGCTCGCAGTGTCCCGCGGCCATTCCAAGCCGCGCGGGGCGGTGCTGTTAGGCCCCGCTCCAGGAGCTCTTCGACCCCGCAACTCGGGCGGGAGAAGTCGCCGTTGCAGGAGCCCTGAAAAGCGGTCTCCCTCCAGGGAGCCGCGGGCTCCCGGTGCCGCCGTCCACAGACCTGCCGTTGGAGCCTCCGACTCTCCGGTAGCAGCAGCAGCAGCAGCAGCAGCGCTCCTCCACCACTCCACCCGCTCCGGACTCGGCCAGCTCCGCGACGTTGACGGTGAGTCGGCACCTGGGTAGAGTTGCTGCCTCACAGCGCCAGGGACCCAGGTTCAATCCTGACTATGGGTGCAGTCACTGTGGAGTTTGTACGTTCTTCCCATGATCGCGTGGGTGTTCTCCGGGTGCTCCCGTTTCCTCCCACACTCCAAAGACGTGCAGGTTTGTAGGTTAATTGGAACCTGTAAATTGCTCCCCGTCTGTAGGGAGTGGATGGAAAAATGGGATAAAGTAGAATAAGTTTTAAAGGGGTCATTGAGGGCCGGCGTGGACTCGGTTGGCCAAAGGGCTATATTTATATATCATACTGATTGTAGTCTGTTGATGAGGAAGTTGAGGACCCAGTTGCAGAGGGATGCGCAGAGACCCAGTTCCGTGAGCTTGGTAACCAGCTTTTTTGTTAATCAAAAATATGTATTCAAATCTTAAAATAATATGTACTGTACAGTAAAAAAACAACACACAGCCCACCACCATAATACACGACAAACGATAAACTATTATACAACTATCTTGCACTCCTTGTCAAGGATGCATTCAACCCCCCGCGGGGCCCAGCGGTCCCGGAAATCCCCCAGGGTGCCCGTGGAAAGCACGTAGACCCTCTCTAACACCACTCAGGCACAGATGTAACCCTGGAAAAGGGGCAGGCAGCTGGCTCGGGTAGAGCCCTCCACAGCCTGGCGCCATGACTCGCGGATGGCCCAGGAGCAACCCAACCAGGACATCCTCGGCCTTACCCTCTCCCCTATGCACAGGGTGTGCAAAGATGAGGAAGGTGGGTGAGAAATGTAACCAGAAGGCAAGGAACAGCCCCTTTAGGTATTGGAGCAGATTCCATATACACGTGGTACACAGACTCTTCCAGCCCGCAAAGGTGGCAGGCGGCTGGCGAGTCTGTGAACCGCGAGAGAAACAGGTTGCAGGGAACACCTCGGTGCAGTACCCTCCACGTCAGGCCCCGATGTAGAGGGGGTGAATCCCTGCGTAGATTCTTATGAACTTATGAACATACCCTCTAATCCAGGCGTCATCCTGGTAAAGCAGAAATATATATGACCCCAAAAAAATGCAAGTGCTATAATAGTAAGATTAAAACGAGAACTTACCAGTTTGAAGTTTGATCTGTATTTTATGAGGAGTTATGATGAGGGATTACGTGAAGAACCCGCTCCGCACGCATGCGCGGCATACTTCAAAGCAGCGGTGTGGAATCACAGATAGACACAGTTATTGAAGTAAACATAGTAAAGAAAAGGAGACATCAGTTTGACCCATATTATTGAGGGTGGCAGCGGAGGGCACGTAATCCTTCATCGTAACTCCTCATAAAATACAGATAAAACTTCAAACTGGTAAGTTCTCGTTTAATCTTACTATTTTACTTCGGAGTCACGTGAGTGACTACGTGAAGATTTCAAAGCTCTGTGATTTCAAACCGTGTAATAGTTATTACTTCACTCACTGCTGAAGTCCTTGAGGGAGGAAGTGTGTTATCATAATCAACCAATGAATCTGTTTGTAGAAAACAAAATGGTATTTATTAACAATAACAACAAAAAATAAATCGCTCCCCCGGGCTTAAATTAAATATTTGCAGACTGTAAAAAGATTTCTGCAAATAACACAGGTTTTGCCAACGGCTTGTGATAAAAAGTTCTGAACGTGGTTTCCCTCGACCATCCTGCTGTAGCCAGGATGTGGTCCATCGGCAGGTTCATTCTTTTGCCATTGATGTGGATGCTGCCCTAGTGGAGTGAGATTTATACAAGTTAGTGTCAATCCCGGCAGCTTTTAGTACCTGCTTGAGCCATCTCGAAATGGTTTGGCTCGTCACCCGAACATGAGGTTTTTTATCACTGACCCACAAGGCTTTTTCACTCCCTCGAATATTATTAGTTGTGTCTATATAGGACAGTAGGTGGGTCATGACACATAACCGTGGTTCTGGCGGGTCAGCCCGGAATTCCACGACAGGATTTGGTATTCCTGGCCTGCTCTGTTTGATCAGTTCCTGGATCATAAAATAGATCTGGTCTGGAGCTGTAATCATGTGGTCCAGTCGTAATCGATGTAGTGACTGGACCCTCTGTGCGGATACAAGTGCCATTAACATGAGCATTTTGAGTGTCGATTGTTCCAGGCTGAGGGATCTGGCTGGTGGCCACCCCCTGAGGTAAGTCAGGACCACACTGACATCCCATATATGGGTGTACCTTGGTCTAGGGGGGTTGGTATTGTAAATGCCTTTCATTAATTTTCCACCAGCTGGTGAGATCCCATGGCCTGTTGTCCTGGTACTAGTTTTAAATAGGCGAACAGGGCACTTCTTGCTGTGTTGATGGCACTGTAGCTGAGTCCTTCTTCGTAGTGAAGTTTGGCCACGAATTCTAGTACGTTGGTGATTGATGCAGTTGTGTAGGTGGTCCCTGTATCCAGGCAGTACTTTTCCCACTTTTGAATACTGGTCAAGTACTGTATTT
The DNA here is from genome assembly GCF_028641065.1 of Leucoraja erinaceus. Classification (NCBI taxonomy): domain Eukaryota; kingdom Metazoa; phylum Chordata; class Chondrichthyes; order Rajiformes; family Rajidae; genus Leucoraja; species Leucoraja erinaceus. The sequence continues at coordinate 2,453,372 of NC_073402.1, read as the reverse complement.
AATGGATGTTTGGAGGGATGCTGACATGGTGTCGACGGTTTGTTCTGATAATCCCAGTCCCAGAAGTGGTTTGTGCCGAATCTGCAACCCAGGAGTTTGATTTTTTCATGGCACGGGTGGCTTGTGCCCGACACTGGGTGTTAATAACTCTGGGTCACTGGGGAATACCATCGGAGTTTCAACAACCAGGTCATGGAGTATTGGGAACCATGGCTGCGTAGGCCAGTTGGGTACTATCAAAATACCTGAAGCAGAGTCCATTTGTATTGTGCGTAGTCCCCAACTGATGTGGCAGAAGGGAGGAAATGCATAGAAGAAGAAATTTCCCCAATCCAGCGCGAACGCATCTACCGCTGCTGCCTCAGGGTCTGGTTCCCAAGCGACATACATAGTTACCTGGTGATTTAGCCTTGATGCAAATAAATCGATAAATGGCATGCCATATTGCTTGATAACTTTTGCAAATATTTTGGGGTTTAACATCCATTCGATGTTGTCATTAAATTTATGTGACCTGGTGTCTGCCACTGTATTTAGCTTACCTGGCAGGTAAGTTGCTGATAGCCAAATATGTCTTTGGACACACCATTGCCAAATTGTGTTGACCAACTTGTTGCATGATAACGATTTTAGCCGCCCATATGGTTAATGTAGGCCACCACCATAGTATTATCTATTTGTAACCGTACATGCAAGTGATGCGTATTTGATGCATATGCTTTTAAACCATAAAAGGCACCCAACATCTCTAGATAATTAATGACCAGTGTAAGTAGTAATGATGAATCTGGGTTAGTCCATCTACCACCTGTGCTGGATATGGAGTTAGTTTCTCCCCAGCCTTGAGCACTGGCATCTGTTTGGATAACTAACGTAGGGTTAGTGACAATAATAGGGCTGAAACTATGTCAAACGTTTTTTTCCCCCACCACTGTAGTTCTGATATTGCTTCAGTGGGTAACTTCATGACACGATCATAATGACCTGCATGTCGTTTTAGTGCCGGTACCTTTGCTCTTTGTAAGTTTTGATAGTGCAAAGGTCCGAAATGTGTAGCTGGAAATGCTGCTACCATTTTCCCAATTACTCTTGCTACTTGTCGAATCGTTGGTCGTTCGTTGACCATTAAATTGTTGCATGATTGTGCCAATGCAACTGTTTTGTCTCTTGGAAAAGTTTCATGTGGACTGAATTAATTGTGAAGCCCAAGCAGTCCATAGTTGTGGATGGCTTCAACTTAGATTTATCTGGATGTAAGACAAATCCCAGGGTTTCGAACAACTGTTTGGTAGCTGATACAGGTGACATAGTCAATTCCATGGTCTTGCCTACCATTAAGATATCATCAAGATATGCCATGACAATATGTTTTTGGCTTCTTAATATTGCCAAAGCTGGTTTTAGTATCTTGGTGAATAATCTTGGGCTGATGTGAACCCATTGGGTAACGCTTTAAACTGCCATAGCTGCCCCATCCAGGTAAATTTCAGGTATCTGCGATGATCCTTGTGATTGGGTACAATATTAAGCATCTTTAAGATCAATGCTTGCCATGAAGTATCCTTTGGAAATTAGTTGTTTGGCAGTAACAAACGTTTCCATTTTGAAATGTATATACTTAACAAACATATTTAGTGAAGTTAAGTCAATGATGATGCGACATCCACCATCTTTTTTGGTTTTAGTGAATATATTTGATACAAATTCCAAGGGTTCATGTTTTGTTTTTTCAATGATACCATTTGTAATTAGTCTCACCAGTTCAGCTTGTCCCTCTCGTTTTTCTTTCACTGAGAGGGAAAATAACCTCTGAGGTGAATGTTGAACTGGTGGCAATTTTTCTAGTATGAATTGTATTTTGTATCCACTAATGCCATTGAGTATATACTGATCACTCGTGATAGACTCCCATGCTTCTTTAAACAGGTGTAATCTCCCCCCTGTTAGTATTAAGCCCCTACTTTCTATATGCTGGTAGGAACCAGACCCACCTACCTCCATGGTTATGGGTATTTCTTCCGTTTCCTGCCGGTCCAACGAGACTTGCATGTTGTCTGACGTGGCAGTGATGTTGGGGGGTGGCGCATTTTCCATGGGGTCCGCTTTGGGCCCTAGTCTAAAAAAGACTTCCGGTGATAGAATGCGGACCCCGAGCTTTCACCAGTCCCATATGGTAGACGTAGACTGGTGGACGCGATGGGGTGCTGCCGCTTGGGAAGTATTGTTTTTGGTTTGCTCGTCCCGGGGCCTGCCCTCATGAGACCGAAATTGTTTGAGGCCTCTTCCATATTCTTCATTTGCTTTGTGAGATCTTTGCCAAAGAGCAGTGTGTTTGGCTCAGTGGCTGGGGTTTTGAACAACCCCGCAAATTTAGGATTGATGGCATGTCTTATGATTTCTTTACGCAGGTTGTTGATCTCAAATTGCGTATTGCACAACAGAGCAAGAGTATCTTGTTGATTTGTGGTCATCTCGGTGTTGCCCATGGAACGAGCAAACGATGTGATGGCTGACGTCAGGAGCCTGAGGATCCGCTGCAGTTTTAGCTCCTGGTTCCGAATATTTGCCCCAACGTGCCCCCAGATTTGGCTGTTTACAGCCGGCACTTTGAGGGACTCACAGTTCTCTCTGGAGCTGGCCGCTAGTTTGGCCTCTAACAGTCTTCCTGCATGTGGGGCTGCCACGTAGTGGTCCACCACACCCAGGTGCTCTTCTTGTTCCTGCACCCCTTGCATACTCCCGATATCTTCAGCCAGCGTCCCCTCTTCTTGACCAGCCCAGTCCTGGTTACCAAAGCTACCCTCGGGTAAGGAGGAAGCAATGGGCAATGCACAAGGCACTGTGGCGGGAGTGCCTGAACTCCCCCTGCGAGAGCGCCCCTCACACAGCGCGTCTCGCTGGAGCACCTGCTCCAGGAGCCGCTCCATGCGGCTCAGGCGGCTGTCTCTCCCCCGTGCGGGTGGAGAGACGTCCCCGTCCAACGAGTCGGAAACCACCAGCCGGACGCTTTTCCTGGTAGCTTTACATCCAGCCCGCTGCTCAGGCGCTTGCGGGACTGGGCTCGGCATGGTGTCGGGGATGTCGGAGCGCCCGGTAAGCGGTCCTACCGCCTGTTGCTGCCCCCCCCCTGATGGAACGCTCCTCTGGTGAAGTCGAACGGGGGACAGATCTCTTTGAGAGCCTTTTCTTAGATGCACTCATTCTGAAAGCAAAAGTCAGACGGCTCTCCTTTCGCAAGTAAAGCCGACCTCAGTTTAACTTACCTGACGGTCCGTCTTTTAAATTGCAGCGGGAGCGCCTGACTCCCGCTGTTGCCGCTGTTGCACTGCTGGCGTAATGTCGCGCATGCGTGCTGAGCGGGTTCTTCACGTAGTCACTCGCGTGACTCCAACGTAAAATTCTTGATTTTACACCTCATCTGTATCGATCCCATGAGAGTAACGCAATGTAAATATAATGCCATGCCATTCAGGACAACAAGGAGATTTTCCAAAAAATCCAAGGAGTCAAAGGATAAAGGACATTTATTGTCAAATACACCAATTGTTGTAGTGAAAATTGTCTTGCCATGTAGCACTCAGATAAAGATAAGACACAACATTAAAGAATTTAACAATAAACATAAAAAACATCCCCCCACAATGGGTCCCATTATGAGGGAAGTCACAAAGTCCAGTCCCCATCCCCTTGTCCACCCAAAGTCAGGTCTATTGAGGCGTCTGCAATCGCCGCTACGGGGGCCGATGTTACAGGCCCTTCTTCGCCGAGTGAAGGTGCTCCGGCGTCGGGAGAACCCTTTCAGTGGCTCGGGGTGCCTGGAACGGCCACTTCCTTACGGGAATTAAGGAATTTGAAATTGCTGCCTGCTGCACACAGAAGCACAAACCTAACAAGCACAAATACAACTTGATCCAAGTGGCTTCATGACAGACAGCAACTTGCAGCACCTGGCAATGTTTCTGTCTCGATACTCGCCACCTCAAACTGAATTGATAACTGAGTAAATAAATCTCCTGGAGCTGCCTCACAGGGTCATTCCCCTCCCGGAGTGAATTAGTTCCCTCTCATCTGCCCATAATACATAACCTTGTTCCACCATGAATTTGTTGCCATAATCTTTAATCCAACAATTCGTGTTTACGATGATTCCTTGTTCCTTCAGCTCACTGTCACTGAAAGATAAATCATTGTCTTTGCCTCCTGTCAGCACGTGTCATTTTGCCTTTTTCATGTTCATAAGTTGTAGGAGCTGAATTAGGCCATTTGGCCCATCAAGTCTCCTCTGCCATTCAATGCTGGTTTATTTACAGTATATTTCCCTCTCAATCCCATTCACCTGCCACCGCCCCACAACTCCTGACACCCGTACTAATCAAGAATCTATCGAACTCCACCTTAACAATATCCACTGACTTGGCCTCCACAGACATCTGTGGCCATGAATTTCACAGATCCACTCTGACCAAAGGAATTCCTCCTCATTCCCTTCCTAAAAGAACGTCCTTTTATTCTGAGGCTATGGACTCTAGTCCTAGACTAGTGGAAACATCATCTCCACATTCACTCTACCCATGCCTTTCTCTGTTCAGTAATTGTCCATAAGGTCCCGCCTCATTCTTCTAAACTCCAGCGAATACTGGCCCAGTGCCGTAAAACACTCATCATATGTTAACCTATTAATTCCTGGGATAATTCCCGTAATCCTTCCCTGCTCCCTCTCCATTCATCAGGAATGGGGCCCAAAACTGTTCATGGTTCTCCCAATGCGGCCCGACCAATGCCTGATGGAGCCTCAGCATTACATCCAAGTTTTTATATTTTAGCACTCTCAAAATAAATGCTAGCTTTGCACTCATCTCCTTACTACCAATTTCTCTCCATCAAACGCTCTGATTGCTCTTTGGTTAAATGCAGAGGTTTCAGATCCATGTTTTGACAGCGTAGTCAACTTCCTTCCCGCAACTGCTTCCATCTTCAGTCTTATCCATTATTGCCAGCATCTGTCCCTGCCTCCTAAACCATGTTGTCTACTTCATGTAAACACTCAGCTATGACTGACACTGATACAGGGACTCTGTCATGGCTCGTGGGAACAAATTTTGTTTAATTTAGAGATACAGCGTGGAAACAGGCCCTTCAGCCCAGCGAGTCACGTCGACCAGTAATCCCAGTATACTAAAGGGCCTGTCCCACTTAGGCAATTTCTTCGGCGACTGTAACAGTCATAGCAGGTCGCCGAAAAAGTGGCGACTGGATCATCCCCCTATGACAATGTCTACGACATGCTACGTCAACATACCACTTAGTCAACGTCAAGCCACGGCAGGCTACCGACAACCGGCGACCCATTAGGACGTCCACCTACGACCACACGACGGCCATACAGGTGACAATCTACAACAACCAAAGTCAACCTATGTCCACCCAAGGCAGGCTACAACATGCAACGACCCTGTCGGCGACAACTGGAGACAATTCAGTCGCCAGTACCTGTCGCCGGTTGACGTAGGTAGTCGCCAATGAAATTCACCAAAGTCAGCACCCGGTGACAACCGGCACCATCCCGGCGACAACCTACGACAGCACCTAGGACAGGAGAAGACAAACTACGTCAAGCCCACAGTCGTCGGAATATTTTTACATTTCACAAGCTAGCTGCGACCAGAAAAACATTACAACTCTTTAGACGACTTGAGGAGACAACCGACGACCATACAGGCATCAACCCGCAACCATGTGGTGACAGCCTAGTAGCCTGCAGTCACCGAAAAAATCGCCTAAGTGGGACAGGGACTTAACACTATCCTACACACACTAGGGATAATTGAAATATTTTGCCAAAGCCAATTAACATACAAACCCGTGCGTCTTTGGAGTGTGGTTGGAAACCGGAGCACCCGGAGAAAACCCATGCAGGGTACAGGGAGAATTTACAAACTCCGTACAGACAGCACCCGTAGTCATGAACAAAGTTTGGCGCTGTGAGGCAGCAACTCTACCGTTGTGCCACCATGCCGCCCTATGTAACTGCAATGATCCAACATAGCTGACACTGCCTCACACACCAGTTATACATTGCAGCACATCACCCAAAACCTCTGCATAAATTACCCTATAATTTACTATATAACTATAATTAAATTAAATACTCCCCTTTCAATGGGAGAAAGTCAAAATATTTGCTATGTGTGCAGAAATAACTGCACTGTGGTGTAGCACAGGACAAGTTCAAGTGAGTTTATTGTCATGTGTCCCTTATGGGACAATGAAATTCTTGCTTTGCTTTAGCCAGAACATAGTAGGCACAAATCCTGACAACGGGTGCTCTCTGTGCAGAGATGGTACGCTCTCCCTGGGACCTGTGTGGGTTTTTGTCTGAGATCTTCTGTTCCCAACAACACTCCAAAGACCTACAGGTTGTTATGTTAATTGGAATAAATGTAAATTTCCCCCAGTGTGTGTGGGATAGTGTTAGTGATCGCTGGTCGGCACGGACTCAGCGGGCCAAAGGGCCTGTTTCCACGTCTTATCTCTAGACTTGAAGAGGATTAAGTTGAATGATAGTCCTTTAAACCAAAATGGATCATCTGTTAATCATTTACCTATGCAATATATATCTATAATATTCAGGGTTAATTACAGGAGATAGACACTAAAAAGACACACAGCATCCATACATGTTGCGTCACCCGCTGGGTTTCTCCAGCATTTTTGTCTACCTTCGTTTTTTCCAGCAGCATCTTTCTTGGACACAAAAAGCTGGAGTAACTCAGTAGGACAAACAGCATCTATGGAGAGAAGGAATGGGTGACGTTTTGGGTCCAGACCCTTCTTCAGACTGGTTAGGGATAAGGGAAATGAGAGATATAGACGATGATGTAGCGAGATAAAGACCAATGAATGAAAGATATGCAAAAAAGTAACAATTATAAAGGAAACAGGCCATTGTTAGCTTTGTAGGGTAAAAACGAGAAGCTAGTGTGGCTTGGGTGGGGGAGGGATAGAGAGAGAGGGAATGCTGGGGCTACCTGCAGTGAGAGAAATCAATATTCATTACACGAATGGTCTAATCCTCAAATAAATTCACCATTTTATCTTTCTTTCTGATAGTGGATGTTCACAGGCATCTTACATTTAAATACATTAATGCAGCCCCCATTCCTAGGTCTGACCGTCTACACAGAAGGTAGTAGAACGCTGCTATACCTAGGACTGTGACTGACTGTGAGCAAGTTTTCCGACTGACATGGGCTGTAATTATGTGAATGCTGGACATTTCAAAGCCCTATGAAACAGCACAACTTTCAATTCCACCTCCTTCCCCAGATGAACTATATTGTGTGTCTTTTGTTACAATTTAGCACAGCCCATTAATATATATTCAGGAGATCATTGTGTACATTGTATACATTGCGTCATCTATTCAGTACCCCAGCCCTCCCCCCTCTCCCCACCCTATTTCCCTTCCCCAACCCATCTCCCCACCCCATTCTCCACCCCCCCACCCCATCCCCCACCCCATCCCCCACCCCACCCCCCCACCCCATCCCCCACCTCGTACCCCCCCCATCCCCCAACCCATCCCCACTCTGTCCAAACCCCCCACCCCATCCCCCACCCCGTCCCCCACCCCATCCCCCCACCCCATCCACCCATCCCCCTGTCCCCCACCCCCAACCCAATCCCCCCCACCCCATCCCCCACCCCGTCCCCCATCCCGTTCCCTCCATGTCCCCCTCCCTGTCCCCCACCCCATCCCCCCACCCCATCCACCACCCCATCCCCCATCCCATCCCCCACCTCATCCCATCCCAGAACCCATCCCCCAACCCATCCACCCATCCCCACTCTGTCCCCCCACCCCATCCCCCACCCCATCCACCCATCCCCTTCATCCCCACCCCAATCCTCCTTTACACTGAAGATTGACTACATTTATACCTCGCGCTGCTTCGGCAAGACGAGCAGCATAATCAAGGACCATTCTCACCCTGGCTACTCCCTCTTTCCAGTAATCAGGCAACTGAATCATCCTACCATAACTCGAGAGCAGTGCTGAACTACTATCTACCTCATTGGTGACCATCGGACAGCCCTTGATTGAACTTTACTGACTTTACTGACTTTACCTTGCACTAAACATTATTCCCTTATCTTGTATCTGTACACTGTGAATGGCTCGATTGTAATCATGTATTGTCTGGTTAGCACACAACAAAAGCTTTTTGCTGCACCTAAGTACACGTAAAAATAAACTAAACTAAACAAAACTAAAGATAGACATAATGTGCTGCAGTAACTCAGCGGGTCAGGCAGTATCTCTGTTGTGGGACGTATCACTGATGGGGATGAGTCAGAGTATAGAAGAGAGATCGAGCAACTGTCCATATGGTGCCAGCACAATAACCTGGCCCTCAACACCAGCAAAACCAAGGAACTGATTGTGGACTTTGGAAGGAGTAGGAGGAGGACCCACAGCCTCGGGTCGATGGTTGAAAGGGTCAAGAGCTTCAAATGCCTGGGTGTGCACATCTCTGAAGCTCTTTCCTGGTCCGAGAACACTAATGCAATTATCAAGAAAGCTCATCAGCACCTCTAATTCCTGAGAAGATTATGGAGAGCCGGTTTGTCAAGGAGGACTCTCTCTAACTTCTACAGGTGCACAGTAGAGAGCATGCTGACCAGTTGCATCGTGGCTTGGTTCGGCAATTGAGCGCCCTGGAGAGGAAAATACTACAAAAAGTAGTAAACACTGCCCAGTCCATCATCGGCTCTGACCATTCTTCCAGTGAGGGGATTTATCACAGTCACTGCCTCTAAAAGACTGGCAGTATCATGAAAGACCCACACCATCCTGGCCACACACTCATCTCCCAGCTACCTTCAGGTAGAAGGAACAGGAGCCTGAAGACTGCAACAACCAGGTTCAGGAATAGCTACTTCCCCTGATGGCTATTAAACCTGGCTCGGACAAAACCCTGATTATTAATAACCCATTATCTGTTATTTGCACTTTATCAATTTATTTATTCATGTGTGTATATATTTATAATAATAATAATAATACATTTTATTTTTGGGTGCCTTTATATTATGTATATGGTCACACTTATCTGTTTTGTAGTAAACTATGTTCTATGTGCTGAAGCAAAGCAATAATTTCATTGTCCTATACAGGGACACATGACAATAAACTCACTTGAACTTGAACTTGAAAGGAACAGGTGACTTTTTGGATTGGGACCCTTCTTCAGAATCAATTAGAAGAAGGGTCGCAACGCAAAAGGTCACTTATTCTTTTTCTGCAGAAATGCCGCCTGACCCGCTAAGTTACTCCAGCACTTTGTGTCTATCTTCAATTAGATTTATTTTGTACAGTAAATGCAGATGGTGATTACAGACACATTTGAGAGTGATGACATGTGGGGGGGGGGGGGGGGGGGGGGGGGGGGGGGCTTTCTGTTGCTCTAATATGGGTGTTGCGGGCCGAAGGTACATGTTTTCAGAGGGCTAGTATAGACATTGTGGGCCGAATGCATTCTTGGGCTGGCAACCAACTGTTGCAACGATTTTAAAAGCCAAGCCAAGGCAAACAATTTAGCTGCAGCCACCCGACAACCAAAATTTATTTTGTGAACACAAACGTTTTAAAAAGGCGAAGCAAAAAATTGGGCAGGGTCACCCGACAACCAAAATTCATTTTGTGAACACAAACTTTTTTAAAAGGCGAGGCAAACAATTGGGCAGCAGCAACCTGACAACCAAAATTAATTTTGTGAACACAAACTTTTTAAAAAGGCGAAGCAAACAATTGGGCAGCAGGCACTTTACAGCCGCATCGAGGGGACTCACCGTGGAGTAGACGTGCGTTCAATGTTTTTTGCAGCTCAGAGAGCCGTGAACCTCTCGCTTCCTGGGTCTGGCAGAGACTGTGAGTGACTACACTTCCGGGTTTTATAGTCTCTCCCCCCTGCTGTCAGCGGGAGCAGCAGAGAATGGCCAATGTTTTTTAAACATTAATATCTCTCTGATTTTTCATCGATGGGAAGAATCCTGTGGTCCCGGAAGGCAGAGAGGGGCTCTGAGCGAGGTGGCCAAAAATGATGGCCGTAGGTGGCGGCGTTCTCTCGGAAATCGCAGCACAGTGGGCCAAAAGCGGTCAAGATCAGACTTTTAGTAATATAGATATACAATTCTTGAGGGATTGGACAGGCTAGATACAGGAAAAATATTGCCCATGTCGGGGGAGTCCAGAAACAGGGGGGCACAGATTAAGAATAAGGGGTAGACCATTTTGGACTGAGACGAGGAAAAACCTTTTCACCCAGAGAGTTGTGAATCTGTGGAATTCACTGCCACAGAAGGCAGTGGAGGCCAATTCACTGGATGTCTTCAAGAGAGAGTTAGATTTAGCTCTTAGCGCTAAAGGAATCAAGGGATATGGGGAGAAAGCAGGAACTGATTTTAGATGATCATCCATGATCATATTGAATGGCAGTGCTGGCTCGAAGGGCCAAATGGCCTACTGCCGAGGTATAGAGAAAAGCTTGTGTTGCGTGCTAACCAGTCAATGGAAAGGCAATACATGATTACATTCGAGCCATCCACAGTGTACAGATACAAGGACACAAAGGATAAAGGATATAACATGAATAACGTTTAGTGCAAGATAAAGTTCAGTAAAGTCCGATCAGGGAGCGTCCGAGGGTCTCCAATGAGGTTTTGCAGTAGGTCTTCAGCTCCCGGGAGTGGGAGAATGGACAGGTCTGAGAGGAGATTTAGAAGAGCATTATAAAGGGCCTGTCCCACTTACACGATTTTTTTCGGTGACTTGCCGGCACCCGTCATAGTTGCAGCAAGTCTCCGAAAATTTTCAACGTTGAATATCCTGTAGCGACCAGAAAAATTTAGCGGCAACCAGAAAATGCAGTGGCGACCATACAGGCATCACCCCGCGACATGTCGCCTGTATGGTCGTGAATAATTGCACAAAGAGGCAATTCTGGTCGCTTTTTATGGTCGCCGCTGGATTTTGAACACGTTGAAAATTTTCGGGGCCTGCTGCGAACTATGGCGGGTGCCAGCAAATCACCGAAAAAAATCGTGTAAATGGGACAGGCCCTTAAAAGTAAGAAAAACATGCAGTTGTTGGAGGAAAGATGTAAAAGATTGGAGCAGTTGTAATGTATAATTACAGGTCCATTTCTGTGACCAGCACACACAGGGTACGCCTGGGCTGGTCCGTCAACAACAGCTGCATTGTCCCTTTTACAAGAAGTTTATTCACGTGACTATGTTCTGGCCACTTTTGCAACAGTGTTCAGTGTCAGAAAGTTCTAGAAGAATGCTACTGAAATTGTACAGTTACCATCTGACTTTACAAGCTTTTTCATAAATTAAATAGCTTTTAAATAGGACGACAGATAGCACAATGGGCTAAGAGTTCGGCTGGCGACCGGAGGGTAGCCGGTTCAAATCCCGCTTGGAGTGCATACTGTCGTTGTGTCCTTGGGCAAGACACTTCACCCACCTTTGCCTGTAGTGGAATGTTACGGCGGCAGGCGCGGGCACACCGCGACGCCCTGTGTCTCCCGTTCAAGGGAGATGCTAAAAATGCATTTCGTTGTCTCTGTACTGTACACTGACAATGACAATAAATTGAATCATTTCAATCATCATTTCATATCATTTCATTTCATTTCATTTTTTTTTTAAACGTTACTGACGAGTCACTACATCTCAGAGAGTGAAACTGTGAAACACTGAGACAGGGCCAACATGAATCACGCAAAAATCCTTCTGGACTTTAGACTTTAGAGATACAGTGCCCTTCGGCCCACCGAGGTAGCTAAGGTGGTAAAAAAGGTGTTTGGCACATTGGTATTCATCAGTCAGAGTATTGAGTATAGTGGTTGGGAGGTCATGCTGCAGTTGTATAAGACGTTGGTGAGGCCGCATTTAGAATATTGTGTTCAGTTTGGGCACCATGTTATAGGAAACATATTGTCAAGCTGGAAAGGGTACACAGAGGATTTACGAGAATCAGGACTGGAGGGTGCGAGCTATATGGAGAGGTTGAGTATTGACTATTGCTTGGAACCCACGAGGATGAGGGGAGATTTTATAGAGGTGTACGAAATTATGAGAGGAATAGATCGGGTAGATGCACAGAGTCTATTGCTTAGCGTCGGTGAATCGAGGACCAGACGAGTTTGGTTTAAGGTGAAGGGGAGAAGATTTAATAGGAATCTGAATGGGTTACCTTTTCACACAAAGGGTGGTGAGTGTGTGCCAGAGGAGGTAGTTGAGGCAGGGACTATCCCAACATGGCAGATGCAGTTTAACATGGATAAATATGAGGTTATCCACTTCGGTGGTAAAAACAGGAAGGTAGATTATCTAAATGGTGTCAAGTTAACCATATATAACCATATAACAATTACAGCACGGAAACAGGCCATCTCGACCCTTCTAGTCCGTGCCAAACACATAATCTCCCCTAGTCCCATATACCTGCGCTCAGACCATAACCCTCCATTCCCTTCCCAACCATATAACTATCCAATTTATTTTTAAATGATAAAAAAAAACCTGCCTCCACCACCTTCACTGGAAGCTCATTCCACACAGCTACCACTCTCTGAGTAAAGAAGTTCCCCCTCATGTTACCCCTAAACTTCAGTCCCTTAATTCTCATGTCATGTCCCCTTGTTTGAATCTTCCCTACTCTCAGTGGGAAAAGCTTTTCCACGTCAACTCTGTCTATCCCTCTCATCATTTTAAAAACCTCTATCAAGTCCCCCCTTAACCTTCTGCGCTCCAAAGAATAAAGCCCTAACTTGTTCAACCTTTCTCTGTAACTTAGTTGCTGAAACCCAGGCAACATTCTAGTAAATCTCCTCTGTACTCTCTCTATTTTGTTGACATCCTTCCTATAATTAGGCGACCAAAATTGTACACCATACTCCAGAATTGGCCTCACCAATGCCTTGTACAATTTTAACATTACATCCCACTTTCTATACTCAATGCTCTGATTTATAAAGGCCAGCACACCAAAAGCTTTCTTTACCACCCTATCTACATGAGATTCCACTTTCAGGGAACTGTGCACAGTTATTCCCAGATCCCTCTGTTCACCTACATTCTTCAATTCCCTACCATTTACCATGTACGTCCTATTTTGATTTGTCCTGCCAAGATGTAGCACCTCACATTTATCAGCATTAAACTCCATCTGCCATCTTTCAGCCCACTCTTCCAACTGGCATAAATCTCTCTGTAGACTTTGAAACTCTACTTCATTACCCGCAACCCCACCTATCTTAGTATCATCTGCATACTTACTAATCCAATTTACCACACCATCATCCAGATCATTGATGTACATGACAAACAACAGTGGACCCAACACAGATCCCTGTGGCACCCCACTCGTCACTGGCCTCCAACCTGACAAACAACCATCCACCATTACTCTCTGGCATCTCCCATTCAGCCACTGTTGAATCCATCTTGCTACTCCACCATTAATACCCAACCATTGAACCTTCTTAACCAACCTTCCATGAGGAACCTTGTCAAAGGCCTTACTGAAGTCCATATACACAACATCCACTGCTTTACCCTCATCAATTTCCCGAGTAACATCTTCAAAAAATTCAAGAAGATTAGTTAAACATGACCTTCCAGGCACAAATCCATGTTGACTGTTCCTAATCAGACCCTGTTTATCCAGATGCTTATATATATTATCTCTAAGTATTCTTTCCATTAATTTGCCCACCACTGACGTCAAACTAACAGGTCTATAATTGCTAGGTTTACTCTTAGACTCCTTTTTAAACAATGGAACAACATGCGCAGTACGCCAATCCTCCGGCACTATTCCCGTTTCTAATGACATTTGAAATATTTCTGCCATAGCCCCTGCTATTTCTACACTAACTTCCCTCAATGTCCTAGGGAATATCCTCTCCGGACCTGGAGACTTATCCACTTTTATATTTCTCAAAAGTGTCAGTACTTCCTCTTCTTTGATCCTCATAGTTTCCATAGCTACTCTACTTGTTTCCCTTACCTCACATAATTCAATATCCTTCTCCTTGGTGAATACCGAAGAAAAAAAACTGTTCAATATCTCCCCCATCTCTTTTGGCTCTGCAGATAGTTGTCCACTCTGACTCTCTAATGGACCAATTTTATCCCTCGTTATCCTTTTGCTATTAATATAGCGGTAGAAACCCTTCGGATTTACTTTTACCTTACTTGCCAAAGCAACCTCATATCTTCTTTTAGCTTTTCTAATTTATTTCTTAAGATTATTTTTACATTTTTTATACTCCTCAAGCACCTCATTTACTCCATGCTGCCTATAATTATTGTAGATCTCCCTCTTTTTCCGAACCGTGTCCAATTTCCCTTGAAAACCATGGCTCTTTACAATTTTTACGATTTCCTTTCAACCGAACAGGGACATAAAGATTCTGTACTCTTAAAATTTCACCTTTAAATGTCTTCCATTTGTCTTCCACATCTTTCCCATAAAACAAACTGTCCCAATTTACTCCTTTTAAATCCTTTCGCATCTCCTCAAAGTTAGCCTTTCTCCAATCAAAAATCTCAACCCTAGGTCCAGTTTTGTCCCTCTCCATAATTATATTGAAGCTAATGGTATTGTGATCACTGGACCCGAACTGTTCCCCAACGCATACCTCTGCCACCTGACCCATCTCATTTCCTAACAGGAGGTCCAGTACCGCCCCTTCTCTAGTAGGTACTTCTATGTATTGTTGCAAAAAACTATCCTGCACACATTTTACAAACTCCAACCTATCCAGCCCATTTACAGAATGTGTTTCCCAGTCTATGTGTGGAAAATTGAAATCTCCCACAATCACTACCTTGTGCTTACTACTAATATCTGCAATCTCCTTACATATTTGCTCTTCCAATTCTCGATCCCCATTTGGCGGTCTATAATATACCCCTATAAGTGTTGCTACCCCTTTCCCATTTCTCAGTTCCACCCAAATAGCCTCCCTAGACGAGCCCTCTAATCTATCCTGCCAAAGCACTGCTGTAATATCTTCCCTGATAAGCAATGCAACACCTCCACCTCTTGCCCCTCCAATTCTATCACACCTGAAGCAACGAAATCCTGGAATATTTAGTTTCTAATCACAGCCCTCCTGCAACCATGTTTCACTGATCACCACAACATCATACTTCCAGGTGTCAATCCAGGCTCTAAGTTCATCTACTTTTCTTACAATGCTCCTAGCATTAAAATATACACATTTAAGAAACCCACCCTCTCTTATTCTCTGATTATTTTCTTTTTCTTCTCTCTCCCCTACATTTTGGGTCAGAGTGTTACCATTCTCTGCCCCCTGCTTCACACACTGACTGCTAGCTTTCCCAATTTGAGTCCCTCCCCCCAACCATACTAGTTTAAAGTCTCCCCAGTAGCCTTTGCAAATCTCCCCGCCAGGATATTGGTCCCCCTTGAGTTCAAGTGCAACCCGTCCTTTCTGTACAGGTCGCACCTTCCCCAAAAGAGGTCCCAATGATCCAGAAACTTGAATCCATACCCACTGCACCAGTCCCTCATCCACGCATTTATCCTCCACCTCACTCCATTCCTACTCTCACTGTCGCGTGGCACAGGCAGTAATCCTGAGATTGTTACCTTTCCAGTCCTTCTCCTTAACTCTCTACCTAACTCCCTAAATTCTTCTTTCAGGACCTCTTCTCTTTTTTTACCTATGTCGTTGGTACCTATATGCACCACAACCTCAGGCTCCTCTCCCTCCCATTTCAGGATTTCTTGGACACATTCAGACACATCCCTGACCCTGGCACCAGGGAGGCAAACTACCATCCGGGACTCCTGTCTGTGTCCACAGAATCGCCTATCCGACCCCCTGACTATAGAGTCCCCTATTACAATTGCCCTCCCCTTCTTTTCCTTACCCTTCTGAGCAACAGGACCGGTCTTTGTGCCAGAGGCCCGGCCGCTGTCGCTGCCCCCAGGTAGGCTGTCTCCCCCACCCTTACTCAAGCATGAGTACTTATTTTCAAGGTGTACAGCCACCGGGGTACTCACCAGTCCCTGCCTCTGCCCGTTGCCCTTCCTAACTGTGACCCAGTTTTCTGTCTCCCGTGGTCTTGGAGTGACCACCTCCCTGTAACTCCTTTCTATGACCTCCTCGCTCTCCCTGAGCAGACAGAGGTCATCGAGTTGCTGCTCCAGGTTCCTGACACGGTCCCTTAGGAGCCCCATCTCGACGCACCTGGCACAGATGTGGACGTCTGGAGGGCACTCCGACTCCATGACCTCCCACATCTGACATCCAGAACAGTAAACTGCCCCGGCCCTCATTCTCCCCCTTATCCAAATACAATAAAGCCTTACAATTACAATACAAATACAATACAAGCCAATCAGCTGCTTCCTCTGGTCCTCTTCCACCAATCAGAGCTTCCACCAGAATCAGAATCCTTCTCTGGAAGTGAGATGGAACGTTGGTGATTTGGGTAACTCACAGCTCCAGGTAAATCCTCCTCGCACCAATGGCTCCCCGGGCCTCTGTAGAAGCAAACCCCGTGCTGTTTTTATACTCACACCTCCATGTAAATCCTCCTCTCACCAACGGCTCCCCGGGCCTCTCATTTGGGAAAAGGGGAAGTACAACAGGATCTGGGGGTCCTTGTTCATCAGTTACTGAAAGTAAGCATGCAGGTATAACAGGCAGTGAAGAAAGTGAATGGCATGTTGGACTTCATAACAAGAGGAGTTGAGTACAGGAGCAAATAGGTCCTTCTGCAGTTGTACAGGGCCCCAGTATGACCACACCTGGCGTATTGTGTGCAGTTTTGGTCTCCAAATTTGAGGAAGGACATTCTTGCTATTGAGGGAGTGCAGCGTTGGTTCACAAGGTTGATTCCCGGGATGGCGGGACTGTCATATGTTGATAGAATGGAGCGGCTGGGCTTGTATACTCTGGAATTTAAGATGAGAGGGTATTTTATTGAAGCATATAAGATTATTAAGGGTTGGGACACGCTAGAGGCAGGAAAAATGTTCCCGTTGTTGGGGAGTCCAGAACCCGGGGCCACAGTTTAAGAATAAGGGGTAAACCAATTAGAACGGAGATGAAGAAATACCTTTTCACACAGAGAGTTATGAGTCTGTGGAATTATCTGCCTTAGACGGCGGTGGAACTAGTGTAGCTGGGACATGTTGGCCGGTGTTGGCAAGTTGGGCCGAAGGGCCTGTTTCCACACTGTACCCCTCTATGACTCTGTGGCTCTGTGAGTCTGTGCCAACCAGCGACCACTACATACACTAGCACTATCCTATACACCAAAAGCAATTTACAATTTTACTGAAGCCAATGGATGTCTTTGGAATGTTAAAGGAAACCAGAGCACCCGGAGAAGCCCCATGCAGTCATATGGAGTACGTATAAACTCCATACAGGCAGCACCCGAGGTCAGGATCAAACTCAGATTGGTCAGAAATACTTACCAAACAAAGATGGGGGTTGAGGACACCATCATCCACCTGCTCTATCGTTCCTATGCTCACATGGATAAACGGGAAACATTGTGAGAGTCATGGTTTATACTTTT
The DNA here is from genome assembly GCF_028641065.1 of Leucoraja erinaceus. Lineage (NCBI taxonomy): Eukaryota > Metazoa > Chordata > Chondrichthyes > Rajiformes > Rajidae > Leucoraja > Leucoraja erinaceus. The sequence goes on along the minus strand of NC_073402.1, from coordinate 2,435,735 downwards.
TACAGTGCTTTTAACACCATCCGGCCAGCACTGCTAGGGAGCACAAACACAAAACTGATCAGCAGTGGTGAGCAACATAGGAGATGCTCCCTTCATGTCACCTACGCCTCTGATCACCAACCACCTGGCTGCATCATGAGGGGACCTGAATACAGTATGTCAAGTCAAGTCAAGTTTATTTGCATACAAAACTGTGTTTCAGTGAAATGAAAGTATGTGGTGATTTTACAACATAGGGTTCTGTACCCCACAGGAGACTGGGGTCCTTCTCAACCTCTCATTCTCACTGCATGGCAACGGAGGCGTTTCACCATACGGCCTGTTGCTGTCTTCAGGTTTGTGGAACTCCATCCTCCTGCCACGTTTGCGAACGTACTTCTCTGGATGACTTCTTGTCCTTGGGCTGCATCAGATGATGTTCCCGGACAAGGACCGGGAAGCTGAATATAGAGGTATAGTCAATTTCCTCATTGCTGCCTTGCCTTACTGTGTGAGGTGTGTGGCTGAATCACCTGCAGACTCTCAGATATTTAAAACACCGACATCCACAGGACATTTATACTCAAGGAGTGTACGTCCTCGGATGATGTGGTCCATGATCAGCTCCTTCGTTTTTTTGATGTTCAGTCAACGGCTGTGTTGAGTGGTGTGGGCTGAATTACCTGCAGCTCAACACCGACAAGACTAAGGAGTTGGTGGTGGACTTTAGGAGGAGAGGAACACCCCTATCCCCTGTCTCCATCAATGATGTATTTTGTGCAGTTTATCAGGGAGTACAAATACCTTGGAGTCTACATGGACAGTAAACTGGACTGGTCCTGGAACACTGAGGCCCTGTACATGAAGGGACAGAACCGGCTATATCTTTTGAGAAGGCTCCGCTCCTTCAACGTCTGCAATAAGATGCTGCAGATGTTCTACCAATAGGTGCCAGTGCCAGCTTCTTCGCTGCCGTGTGATGGGGCAGCAGGGTGAAGGCCACGGATGACAACGGAATTAAGTTCAAGTTCAAATTAACATTTGTCACCTAAACAATTAAGGTGCAGTGAAATCTGAGTTACCATACAGCCATACTAAGTGAAAAGAACACAACACACACATAAAATAAAATTTAACATGAACATCCACTACAGTGGACTCAACATTCCTCATTGTGATGGAAGGCAATAAAGTTCAGTCATCTTTCTCCTTTGTTCACCCGTGGTCAGAGGTGTTTGAACCATCCGCAGTTCGCCGCTACAGACAGACGGGCCGATGTCCAAGCACTCGCGTCGGGAGGATCGAAACCAACGTCAGGATGAAGGACAAGTAGTTCCCGTTTCGGCCACTTCTTACCGGAGACCACGGCTTCACGATGTTGAAAGTCCACAGGCCCAGCGGTCAGAGCACTTCTCCTGCTGACCCTCGGCAAAGGATCGCATCTCCGTGATGTTAAAGTCTGCGCCATGCCTGCAGCTTGAAGCGCCAGGCAAGGTCTCCAGGAAAGGCCGCACCACTCCAGTTGTTAGGCCCCGGGTGTGTGGGGGGTGGGGGGGTGGCGTAGATGAGACACTGAGAAAGTCGCATCTTCGTCGAGGCAAGTGACTGAAAAATGATTTCCCTATTCCCCCCCACATACACTAACCTAGAAACATCGAAACACACATTAAAAACACATAAAAAAAACAGAGAATGGACGTGACAGACTGTTGGCGAGACAAGCTCATCAGGAAGGCTGCATCCTGGGGCAGAGTTGGATTCATGGGTAGTGGTCTTGGAGGGCAGGATGCTCCTCAAACTGCAGAGCATCTTGGACAATACACCTCACCCCCTCCATGACACACTAGTCAATCTGAGGAGCACCTTCAGCAACAGCCTGGTTCCACCAAGATGCAGCACAGAACGCCACAGGAGATCCATTTTCCCTGTGGCGATCAAACTGTACAACTCCTTCTTCTTCTGTCATGGGGGTAGACTGATGGTCCCCTCCCACCATCCCCCTCCCCCACACCCCCCCCCCCCCCCCCCCCCAAATCTGTTGTACCCCAATGCTTTCCATTCATCAGTTTAATTTATGGTTCATGTATCTTGTGTTTTATGACTGTTGGCACATCTATTTCCCTCCTGGGATAAATAAAGTTCTATTTTATGGTACTATCAAAACCATACTATAACTGATTCATGGGATTTATATGTAGGCGGGATTTCCAGCATTCCTACTCTGTGTTCTGCCATCTGGATGGTAAAGAATCAATCATCCAGCTAAGCATGGAAGCAGCAATGATACACGATGGGGGTGAGGTGTGCAATGGCAATTTGTGCCTGACGCACTAGAGTGGCACGCTGGCGCAGCGGTGGAGTTGCTGCTTTGAGGCGCCAGAGACCCAGGTTCGATCCTGACTACGAGTACTGTCTGTTCAGAGTTTGTACGTTCTCCCTGTGACCGCGTGGGTTTTCTCCGGGTGCTCTGGTTTCCTCATAGACTGCAAAGACATGCAGGTCTGTAGGCTAATTGGCTTTTGTAAATTTCCCCTAGTGCATAGGACGTTGAATAATGCCCCTGTCCCACTTAGGAAACCTGAAAGAAAACCTCTGGAGACTTTGCGCCCAACCCAAGGTTTCCGTGCGGTTCCCGGAGGTTTTTGTCAGTCTCCCTACCTGCTTCCACTACCTGCAAGCCTCCAGCAACCACCTGCAATCTCCGGGAACCACATGGAAACCTTGGGTGGGGCGCAAAGGCTCCAGAGGTTTCCGTTCAGGTTTCCTAAGTGGGACAGGGGCATTAGTGTACGGATGTTCATTGGTCGGCACGAAATTGGTGGGCCGAAGGGCCTGTTCCACGCTGTATCTCTAAACTAAACTAAACTAAACTACAAGTGATTCATGGAAACCGAATACAATATTGAGCAGGTACACAAAAATGCTGGAGAAACTCAACGGGTGCAGCAGCATCTATGGAGCGAAGGAAATAGGCGACGTTTCGGGCTGAAACCCTTCTTCAGACTGCAAGGTTTCGGCCCGAAACGTCGCCTATTTCCTTCGCTCCATAGATGCTGCTGCACCCGCTGAGTTTCTCCAGCATTTTTGTGTACCTTCGATCTTCCAGCATCTGCAGTTCCTTCTTGAACACAATATTGAGCAGCGAGCTTCGACTTTAATCATGATTCATTCTGAAAGCAATTGCTGATAATAGTTAGCTTCACAATAGGTCGGAGTGTGTGACCATTCTTGCAGATGATCATGCTTTTCAACCTGAGCATTGGTCTGTGAATGCAAAAGTCAATCACAGAATTCAGAGAATTACAGCAAAACACAAAGGCTTGCTGTTGTTCAAAACCGCCCATGTGCATGGCTTTTCAAATCGTCCGCATCTTTCATCTAATGTTGATCATCGCCTCGTTTACATTTCACGGGCCGGTCAGGTCTGTGGGGAGTGGGTGGCTGAGGGTGCTGGAAAAGGGCGACACGGTGGCACAGTGCTAGAGTTGTTGCGTTACAACGCCAGAGACCTGGGTTTGATCCTTGCGATGGGTGCTGTCTGTACGGAGCTTGTACGTTCTCCTTGTGAACTCGTGGTTTACTCCGGGTGCTAAGATTTCATCCCACACTGCCAAAACGTACAGGTTTGTAGATTTATTGGCTTCGGTAAAATTGTAAACTGTCCCCAGTGTGCGCGCGGACTCGTTGGGCCGAAGGGCCTTTTTCCGTGCTGTATCTCTAAAGTCTAAAGTAAAGTAAAGAAAGGGCTATGATTGCAGATGCTTCAGAATGAGAAGTGTAGGCAGGAACTGCAGATGCTGGTTTAACCCGATGATAGACACAAAATGCTAGAGTATTGAGAGATTAGTTTAGTCAAAGTTTCCTTTCTATACAATAATACAAATGTAGTTTTAGCCCTGAAAGTATGTACAACTACCTTGTTCAGAAAGCTAGTCATTGTTTAGCTCTGAGCCAGTCAGTCTGCAATGTTCCTTATTCTCAACCATTCATATGTTGCTAGCAGTTAAAGACACACAAACCACATGCCCACTGCCGAACCGTCCTGCAGTGCAGATTTTCCATTCAAATGCAAACTCAATGACTGGGAAATCCTACAGAGGTGTATAAAATCATGAGAGGAATAGATGGAGAAGACAAGCAGAGTCTTTTGCCTAGTGGGGGAATCGAGAACCAGAGGTCATAGGTTTAAGGTGAAGGGGGAAAGATTTAATAGGTACGCAAGGGGTAGATTTTTCACACAAAGAGCGGTGGGTGTATGGAATGAGTTGTCAGAGGTGATAGTTGAGGCAGGGTCTATTGCAACATTTAAGAAACAATTAGGTACATGGATGGGACAGGTTTAAAGGGATATGGGTCAAAAGCGGGCTGGTGGGACTAGTGTAGATGGGGCATGTTGGCCGGTGTGGGCAAGTTGGGCTGAAGGACCGGTTTCCATGCTGTATCACTCTATGACTCTATGAAATGTTCCCTTACATGAACATATAGTGTTACCCGGGACAATTTCATCTGATGCTGCTGGGGAATAATTTCCGTCGAGCTTTAGTTCAATGTAGTTCAGCTTAGTTCAGTTTAGTTGAGAGACACAGTGTGGAAACATGCTCATCAGCCCAATGAGTCTACACTGACCATCATTGTATAGTTTAGAGATACAGCACGGAAGCAGGCCCTTCAGCCCACCAGGTCCACGCTGACCAGGACATTAACACCATCCTACACCCACTAGGGACAATTTTACATTTACCAAGCCAATTAACCTACAAACCTGAAGGTACACAAAATTGCTGGAGAAACTCAGCGGGTGCAGCAGCATCTATGGAGCGAAGGAAATAGGCGACGTTTCGGGCCAAAACCCTTCTTCAGACTGATGGGGGGTGGGGAGGAGAAGGAAGGAAAAGGGGAGGATGAGGAGACTGAGCGCGGGGGGATGGGAGACGACAGCTCGAGGGTTAAGAAAGGGGAGGAGACAGCAAGGGCTAGCAAAATTGGGAGAATTCAACGTTCATGCCATCCGAACGCAAGCAGCCCAGGCGGAATATGAGGTGCTGTTCCTACAATTTCCGGTGTTGCACACTCTGGCAATGGAGGAGACCCAGGACAGAGAGGTTGAATTGGGAATGGGAGGGGGAGTTGAAGTGCTCATCCACCGGGAGTTCAGGTAGGTTATTGCGGACTGAGCAGAGGTGTTCGGCGAAACGATCGCCCAACCTCCACATAGTCTCCCCGATGTAAATCAGCTGACATCTAGAGCAGCGGATGCAGTAGATGAGGTTGGAGGAGATACAGGTGAACCTTTGTCGCACCTGGAACGACTGCTTGGGTCCTTGATTGTAGTCGAGGGGGGAGGTGAAGGGACAGGTGTTGCATTTCTTGCGGTTGCAACGGAAAGTGCCCAGGGAGGGGGTGGTACGGGAGGGAAGGGAAGAATTGACAAGGGAGTTGCGGAGGGAGCGGTCTTTGCGGAAGGCAGACATAGGGGGAGATGGGAAGATGTGGCAAGTGGTGGGGTCACGTTGGAGGTGGCGGAAATGGCGGAGGATTATGTGTTGTATTTGCCGGCTGGTAGGGTGAAAGGTGAGGACCAGGGGGACTCTGCCCTTGGTGCGAGTACGGGGATGGGGAGAGAGAGCAGTGTTGCGTGGTATGGATGAGACCTTGGTGCGAGCCTCATCTATGGTGGCGGAGGGGAATCCCCGTTCCCTGAAGAACGAGGACATTTCCAATGCCCTGGTATGGAATGTCTCATCCTGGGAACAGATGTGGCGTAGGCGGAGGAATTGGGAGTAGGGGATGGAGTCTTTACAGGGGGCAGGGTGGGAAGACGTGTAGTCCAGATAGCCATGTGAGTCAGTTGGTTTGTAGTGAATGTCGGTCAGAAGTCTGTCCCCTGCGATGGAGATGGTGAGGTCAAGGAATGGTAGGGAAGTGTCAGAAATGGTCCAGGTGTATTGGAGTGCCGGATGGAAGTTGGTGGTGAAGTGGATGAAGTCATCAGTTGTGTGTAGGTGCAGGAGGTGGCCCCAAAGCAGTCGTCAATGTAACGGAGGTAGAGGTTGGGGATGGGGCCCTGGTACGTACTGAACAAGGATTCACTTGAACAACCAACCTACAAACCTGTACGTCTTTGTAGTGTGGGAGGAAACCGAAGATCTCGGAGAAAACCCACGCAGGACATGGGGAGAACGTACAAACTCCGTACAGACAGCACCCGTAATCAGGATCGAACCTGGGTTTCCGGTGCTGCATTCGCTGTAAGGCAGCAACTCTACCGCTGCGACACCGTGACTGCCCACATGAACACTCATCTGGCTTGCTGATTAAGCATCCATCCACCATAACATCAGCATCAACCTATTGTTGCCTTAAAGTAGTTAATGACTATTTAACTGTCCTTTGAGGAAAACAGTTCCAAAGATTTGAAACTGTCTAAAGAAAAAACTATCGAATCATTGCTGTCTCAAATGTTCTATGCTTTACTTTTAAGATGTGACCCCTTGTTTTCTGTCTCCCAACTGGAGGAAACCTACTCTCTACATCCACCCTGCCAAGACCTGTCAGAGTCCAACTGTTTTGCAAGGAAAATAACTAGAGTTCTCTTCTGTAATTTGCCTGCTTATTCCTGGAATTGTTCCATGAAAACACTTCTACAAACATGTCAAACAGTTTAATCTGTTCTATGATGCATTCTCCACATCTAGACGCAGAAAGCTATCAAGTGTTTCATGTCATTGAAGACACTTTCTTGTCTCCTGATCTGGTTATTCAGCTCTTTGGGATATGTGAGCGAACGAGAGCTGTGGGACCATGACAGAGAGAACGGGCAAACTCCGCAGAGACAGCTCCTGAGGTCAGGATCCAACCTGTGTCACTGGAGCTGTGAGACTGCAGTTCTTCTGCACTTGTTGTGTAATGGATGAATTTAATCAGAGTTTTGAGAGACAGGGCGGCACAGTGGCGCAGTGGTAGAGTTGCTGCCTTATATTGCCTGGGACCCGGGTTTCATCCTGTCGACGGGTGTGGTCCTTACGGAGCTTGGACATTCTCTCCGTGACCTGCGTGGGTTTTCTCCGGGTGCCCTGGTCTCCTCCCATTCTCCAAAGATGTACAGGTTTGTAGGCTGATTGGCTTGGTAAAATTGTAAATTGTCCCTAGTGTGTGTAGGGTAGTGTTAGTGCGTGGAGATTGTTAGTCAGCGTGGACTCGGTGGGCGGAAGAGCCTGTTTCCATGCTGTATCTATAAACTAAACTAAACTAAAATAAGATTTGACTAGTCACTTCCCACATATCTCGATAGAAATTCATACAACTTAGATGGGATCCTCCATGGCAGTTCCCAATTACTGGAGACCCATTTCTATGGCTGTCTAAAATCAAACTGCAGATTCAGGCAAATTCTAACAAAAAGCAAAAGTGCTGAAAGATGCATCAAGTTAGGCATCGTCGAAGCAATAGTCAACATTTAGAACACAGAACAGTACAGTATATGAGGAACTGCAGACACTGGTTTAAACCAAAGAAATACACAAATTTCTGGAGTAACTCTGCGGGACAGTAGAACATAGGCCAAGGGATGAATATCCCTTCCGGTTTTTGATTCAGTGACTTACATCTGGGGTGTGAGGGATAAGGTCGGCAAATGAAAGCCTATGGTAACACCAACAACATACGGTTATTCACAAGCGTAAATATTGCGCATGCACAAGAACCGCTGGCTCAAATTATTCGTACATGTCTACGTGTATACAATACATGTACACATCTATACAATACATGTATACATGTATACAATACTTGTATATAAATATACATTATTTAAAAAACATTAAGAACACACTTAGAATAAAAATAACATTAGAGAAATTATGCAGCAGGCCAGCTTACTAACATTTTCAATTTCATGCCAATGATGAGCCCAAGGCTTGCCTGAGGCTTGCCCATCATGGCAACAATTAATGTCTGCAAACTGTATACTGCATTCTTGAACAAAGAAAACAGATTTCCATACCCCAGCTGAAGAAATGCATTGTTACTTGGCTGGCAATGAGACATGTGCATTAAATTTGAATTACTCTTTTAAGCTCCATTGCCATCATGCAAGTGTGTCGCAGTTGATTTGAGTCTGCATGGGTATGGCCTATTGTGCCTACTTGTGATGGTGCAGCTGTGTCATTCTCTGTTGTTGAATCTGTTTCAGTTGCATTTGTGGTCAGTGTTGCTCGTCAAGGACTTTCTGCTCCTCCACAAGAGCAGCTGTGGCAATGTTGTTTGCGTTCTTGTGATCTCATATGTGGTGTAATGAAACACAGTTGCAGGAACACCTTTATCAACCTCTGCTTCAGATATCCTGTCTTGTACAAACTTTGAATCAATTCGTGCATTTCTTTGATCTGCTTGACGAATAATTCATTCCGTTTTTTAAGTCTCATAATCCCCTTTTTCTCGATGATTCGGGTTTGCACTGCCTTGGAGAAAACCTCAAAAGCTTGTGAATATGAAGTTTCACTTGTATTTCCTGCTTTAGCTGGTTTGGTCAAGTAGCGGGTGAAGTCGCGGTAGCATGAGTTGCGATACTTTACTTCAAGTGCCACACAATCCTGATCTTGTATTGTGTGAGCAGTGATTTATTTCCACTGTCTACTACAGCTTGTTTCAGATTTATTGCGTCTATGGTTGAGCAATTAACAAGGTTTTCTCTTTTCCTCTTGCCAGTGACTCTGCACACCATAGTTTTTCCCTTTTGACACAGGATGCATATGTTTGGTAAAACATGCTTTGATCTGGCTGGCACTGAAGGTCTATCAAAACTGGAGCAAAGAGCCCACCTCTTTTTTGCTGGATGTGCGTTTTCTTCAACCGTTTCTTCACCATTAGCACCTTGTGATGTTGATGCTGTAAAACAAACAAACAAATGAACAGATAAATAAAAACACACACACAAGCACACAAAGATAAACAATAATTAAAATGCAAACCCCTAAAACCAATAACATAAGAAAAGAAAAGAATGATTTTCAAAACAAAGTATCAGTTCAATGCAGCTTATCTATTTCAAATTTTAGGTACCGAACCAATAACATGATAATGATAATTACACAACATCAATAAATGAGAAGGTGTACCCGTTGCAATGAAGTATCTAAATTGATAATTACCATGAATTAGAATATCAGGGCTGCTAACTCTCACGCTTTGAGCATAAGACTCACGCCCTCAAGCAAACTCTCATGCCCTCACGCTCATCAGACATTTCTCACGCTCAGTGCAATGTAGTTTTCTACATGTAATTGTAGAAAACTACATTAAAAAATTGTAACTAACAAAAAGCACCTTAAATTACAATTTCTGTCAATCAAGCCACTGCAGAAAAACTGTTTTTTTTTTAATTTTAGATAAAGTGTACTTAACATTATGGGAAAAATAACAATCATTATGACCTAGACTCTACAATAGTTCAGCCATATAAATGGTACACCAGTATATCTGGTGTACCTATATCTATATACCATGCCAGTCAAGTAATTGTCACACATCGTTTTAATCAATTAAAAATGGGCCCAATTAAAAAAATTAAATATTTTAGTTCACAGACATATCAGCATTGATCTAATAATCACCTCAGTAGTGTTCTAAATCACCATATCCACGATCAACACATATTTATATTATCTTCAGAGAGCAGTAATTATTATCAGATATTATTGGCCATCACCACTCTGAGCCATCCCCGAAGTTATGTGGGGTGGTTCTTGCTCTGACCACAGTTGTAAACTTTAGAAAGATTGTGCCTACAAAGTCAATTTGATCATGTTTACCATATGTTTACAGTTTAATTATACCCTTTAGAGTTCTAGACTGCCCCAACTAGAACCCTAGACCTAATCCTAAATTCCTAAACCCTAAATAAACCCTAACCCTTATCCGTACATCAGAAAATGGACAACGACCAAGACAAGCTTACCTGTGGAAGCTGCTGCCTCGGTTTTCCTTTTCATGCTCTTCATTGTTCGTTCAATGCGTTGAGAATCCGTAAAGCGTGCGTAGCAAGTTTGGTGAAATCCACCGTGATCTGGAATCGGAGCTCCACTATAATCAGCGCTGTTGCTGGCGGCAGCATCTCCAGCAACATAATCTTGCTCAATTATTGCCTGCAGACCATGCAAAGTGCTCCATTTTGTGACATATATTCTAAAAACCGTGCCCAATTGCACATCCCAAGTGACGTTGTGATGTGGTGAACAAGAATTATTTCTCAACTTAACACATAATATATAACATAAGACATTAGATGGAATATGGTGGCGTGGGCGTGGGTGGCCCATCGGTAGACTTGCTGCTCTACAGCACCAGAAACCTTGGGTTTCCGTGTGGTTTCAGGAGGTTTTTGTCAGTCATCCTACCTGCTTCCCCTACCTGCAACCTCCGACAACCACCTGCAACCTCCGGGAACCGCAATGAAACCTTGGGTGGGGCGCAAAGTCTCCAGTGGTTTCCGTTCAGGTTTCCTAAGTGGGACAGGGTCATTAGTGTGTGGAGATCGCTGGTTAGTGGGCTGAAAGGCCTGTTTCCGCGCTGTATCTCTAAACTAAAACACATGTCTGCCTCCATTTAGTATCATAGTGTTTTTACATCAAATTGACACAATGGATGGTGAGCCCTGGCTTATTTTCTCATTGGAAAGTCAGCACCTCTGACAGTTCAGCACCTCTACAGTAGTACCACCATTGAAGAGATCTATAGGAGATGCTGCCTGAAAAATGGCAGCCAGCATCATTAAAGACTCATACCACCCTGGTCATATTATCTCCTACCATGAAGAAGAAAGTATAACAAACAATGACCTGTTTCAAGAACAGCTTCTTCTCAACAGCCATCCACTTCTTGAACACCACAAAACACTAGCTAAACTACAAACTATCAATTGTCAGTTACACCAGGAACTTTGGGCTTTTTTAAACTAGTACTTATGTAATTAATTTATTGATTTTTTTTGTTCGTTGCATGTTTTCTATCTGAATGGTGTTTACAAACCCGTTATGCCATGCAAATAAGAATGGTATTGTTTCATTGCCAGTATGTAAGACAATTAAATACTCTTGATGCTTAACTCACTTGAGAACCCACAACCTACCCAGAGCAAATATTGACGTCAAATAACTTTTGCACATTTGATCTGTTTTACTAAATGAATGAAATTAATTATCACTGTTACTGTCTGCCTGGATTTTCTCCGGGTGCTCCGGTTTCCCCCCACATTCCAAAGACGTGCGGGTTTTTAGGTTAATTGGCCTCTGTAAATTGTCCCCAGTTTGTAGGATGAGAAAGTGGAATAACATAGAACTGGTCTATGCGTGATCGATGGTCAGTGTGGAGCCGGTGAATGGATGGGCCTGTTTCCACTTTGTAGCTCTAAACTAAACTAAACCAAACCAAACCAAGCCAAACTAAATAATTAAACCAAACCAAACTAAAAGTATTGCCAGCTCGCCACCACAACAAGTAATAAAAAAGTCCAGAGACCAAGGCTCACATCCATGTTTGGTTTTAGTTTAGTTTTGAGATGCAGCGCGGAAACAGGCCTCTTGACCCATGGAGTTTGCACCTGATAAATCCGGGATTTGCACCCCTTAGTCCATTCAGTGAAAACACTGACTAGAATACTTTAAATCTCCTTTATTTCACCTAGGTGACCTTGCTTTTCTGTCCTGCTTTGGGAAGCTTTCGCTCCAGCACAGTCACGGAGCGAAAACATGTGCTTGAACAAAGGAATTAGCATATATATATGGTTAATACAGTGGGAGGTAACTGGCAAAGGGCGGTAATTCTAGACCAATCACTACAGTATTACATGGTTATATATGTGGGGACAAACTATGCACCCAATTACAATCATACACAGCATAATACCTTAACCAATAACAATAGCATCGAACATCATCTTGTTTTACAAGAATGATGATGTCACAGCAAGAAAAGTGAAACCTAACCAATCAGCTATGAGGTATCCCCTGATCCCCGAGAGACAGAATACTTAACCCTTTAGTTCTAGAGTATTCCCAGTTCTGCATATTCTCATTCCACCCTTTTATCATTCCAAGACAACTCCCCATGTTCCTACTTATTTCTAGCCTTTCCAGCCAGTCAAACTCTTCCTGCACCCTATTAACGTACTCAGTTTTTCTTCATCACATACTTCATCCTGTCTTACCAATAACATTCTTGGAGCACTGATACAATTAATCACTGATACAATTGAATGCTGGCTGCATTCTCCCCAGTACACATTTCAGAATAGCCAAAATTACACATTTTGTCTCCCGAGGGCCTCGCACAACTGCAGAAGGACCTCTGAACTTTTTACTTCAGCCCGAAACTGGTATTTCCAATTATAACTCAATACTGAAATGCTCCCTCAGCTGAACACCTTTATCAATATAACCAACCCAATATCAGTATTCTTCGGACAACTAACCTCACTCTCTTCAGGAAGCCTCTCGAATGCCAGCGAATTGCCGAGCAGCTGGATCAGCGAATCGGAGGAAAACCGATGGAGTAAAATCACTTTCATCAGGGGCCCAATTCCTCCCTTCCCTTACACGAGAACTCAACCCTTCTGCTGCAAACCTGCGCGGAGCTCCTCTGAGATCCCAGACGAGCCCCCAAATAATAATTCCAGTATTTGCGGCCCTTAGTCCGGTCAGTGAAAACACCGACTAGAATACACCGACCAGCACATTTACACTATCCTACAAACGAGGGAAATTTTATCATATTTACTGAAGTCAATTAACCGACAAACCTGTATTTCTTTGAAGTGTGGAAGGAAATGTAGCACCCGGAGAAAACCCATGCGGTCACAAGAAGAACTCCGTACAGACAGTATCCGCGGTCAGGATTGAATCCGGGACTCTGGATCTTGTAGAACAAATAAATCAAGCAGAAACACATTGATCTTCAATGTACTTTGATTGCAATTTTCCATTCACAATTCACAATTCAAATACTTAAATTCATGTGCGTTAAATATCATGCACATAAATCATAAAAGCTTATCAGGATTAACTATCTGCCGAACCCAGCGATCAATGCTCTGGCTGATCAAATAACTCGGCCATTAATTGTGTAGCATGGCCACTGGGTATAATCCCAGATCTTATCTTTGGCCAAATAAAAATGTTATTTATGGATATGAATCTTATATGAATTTTGTCAGGCCATTTCAGGACTTATCCATAGCAATGCAATAGTGTCCTTGTGCAAAATCCCATAATTTTATTTCTTTCCATCAACATTTATGACAAGAAAGTGCCCTTCTTATCTAATTAAACTATGACAGTCAAGGCTGAAAATGAACAGCACATTGGTTTTGTTTAGTTTAGTGTAGTGTAGTGTGATGTTGTGTAGTGTAGTGTAGTGTAGTGTATTGTTGTTAGTTTAGTTTAGTGTAGTGTAGTGTAGTGTAGTGTAGTGTAGTGTAGTGTAGTGTAGTGTAGTGTAGTGTAGTGTAGTTTAGTTTATAGTTTAGTGTAGTGTAGTGTAGTGTAGTGTAGTGTAGTGTAGTGTAGTGTAGTGTAGTGTAGTGTAGTGTAGTGTAGTGTAGTGTAGTGTAGTGTAGTGTAGTGTAGTGTAGTGTAGTGTAGTGTAGTGTAGTGTAGTGTAGTGTAGTGTAGTGTAGTGTAGTGTAGTATAGTGTAGTGTAGTGTAGTGTAGTGTAGTGTAGTGTAGTGTAGTGTAGTGTAGTTGTAGTGTAGTGTAGTTTAGTGTAGTGTAGTGTAGTTTAGTGTAGTGTAGTGTAGTGTAGTTGTAGTTTAGTTTATAGTTTAGTGTAGTGTAGTGTAGTGTAGTGTAGTGTAGTGTAGTGTAGTGTAGTGTAGTGTAGTAGTGTAGTGTAGTGTAGTGTAGTGTAGTGTAGTTTAGTTTATAGTTTAGTGTAGTGTAGTGTAGTGTAGTGTAGTGTAGTGTAGTGTAGTGTAGTGTAGTGTAGTGTAGTGTAGTGTAGTGTAGTGTAGTGTAGTGTAGTGTAGTGTAGTGTAGTGTAGTGTAGTGTAGTGTAGTGTAGTGTAGTGTAGTGTAGTGTAGTGTAGTGTAGTGTAGTGTAGTGTAGTGTAGTGTAGTGTAGTGTAGTGTAGTGTAGTGTAGTGTAGTGTAGTGTAGTGTAGTGTAGTGTAGTGTAGTGTAGTGTAGTGTAGTGTAGTGTAGTGTAGTGTAGTGTAGTGTAGTGTAGTGTAGTGTAGTGTAGTTTAGTGTAGTGTAGTGTAGTGTAGTGTAGTGTAGTGTAGTGTAGTGTAGTGTAGTGTAGTGTAGTGTAGTGTAGTTATAGTGGGGTGTAGTGTAGTGTAGTGTTAGTTTAGTTTAGTGTAGTGTAGTGTAGTGTAGTGTAGTGTAGTGTAGTGTAGTGTAGTGTAGTGTAGTGTAGTGTAGTGTAGTGTAGTGTAGTGTAGTGTAGTTTAGTTTAGTGTAGTTTAGTGTAGTGTAGTGTAGTGTAGTTTAGTTTAGTGTAGTTTAGTGTAGTTTAGTAGTAGTGTAGTGTAGTTTAGTTTAGTTTAGTGTAGTTTAGTGTAGTGTAGTGTAGTTTAGTGTAGTGTAGTTTTTGTAGTTTAGTGTAGTGTAGTTTAGTGTATTTAGTGTAGTTTACTTTAGTTAGTTTAGTGTAGTGTAGTGTAGTGTAGTGTAGTGTAGTGTAGTGTAGTGTAGTGTAGTGTAGTGTAGTGAGTGTGTAGTGTGTTGTGTAGTGTAGTGTAGTGTTGAGTAGTGTAGTGGGGTGTAGTGTAGTGTAGTGTAGTGTAGTGTAGTGTAGTGTAGTTGTAGTGTAGTGGAGTAGTAGTTTAGTGTAGTGTAGTGTGGTGTAGTGTAGTGTAGTGTAGTGTAGTGTAGTGTAGTGTAGTGTAGTGTAGTGTATTGTAGTTTAGTTTATAGTTTAGTGTAGTGTAGTGTAGTGTAGTGTAGTGTAGTGTAGTGTAGTGTAGTGTGGTGTAGTGTAGTGTAGTATAGTGTAGTGCAGTGTAGTGTAGTGTAGTGTAGTAGTTTAGTAGTGTATGTAGTGTAGTGTAGTGTAGTGTAGTGTAGTGTAGTGTAGTGTAGTGTATTGTAGTTTAGTTTATAGTTTAGTGTAGTGTAGTGTAGTGTAGTGTAGTGTAGTGTAGTGTAGCGTAGTGTAGTGTAGTGTAGTGTAGTGTAGTGTAGTGTAGTGTAGTGTAGTGTAGTGTAGTGTAGTGTAGTGTAGTGTAGTGTAGTGTAGTGTAGTGTAGTGTAGTGTAGTGTAGTTTAGTTTATAGTTTAGTGTAGTGTAGTGTAGTTGTAGTGTAGTGTAGTGTAGTGTTGTGTAGTGTAGTGTAGTGTAGTGTAGTGTAGTGTAGTGTAGTGTAGTGTAGTGTAGTGTAGTGTAGTGTAGTGTAGTGTAGTGTAGTGTAGTGTAGTGTAGTGTAGTGTAGTGTAGTGTAGTGTAGTGTAGTGTAGTGTAGTTTAGTGTAGTGTAGTGTTGTAGTGTAGTGTAGTGTAGTGTAGTGTAGTGTAGTGTAGTGTAGTGTAGTGTAGTGTAGTGTAGTGTAGTGTAGTGTAGTGTAGTGTAGTGTAGTGTGGTGTAGTGTAGTGTAGTGTGGTGTGGTGTAGTGTAGTGTAGTGTAGTGTAGTTTAGTTTAGTGTAGTTTGTAGTTTAGTGTAGTGTAGTGTAGTGTAGTGTAGTGTAGTGTAGTGTAGTGTAGTGTAGTTTAGTGTAGTGTAGTGTAGTGTAGTGTAGCGTAGTGTAGTGTAGTAGTTTAGTGTAGTGTAGTGTAGTGTAGTGTAGTGTAGTGTAGTGTAGTGTAGTGTAGTGTAGTGTAGTGTAGTGTAGTGTAGTGTAGTGTAGTGTAGTGTAGTTTAGTTAGTGTAGTTTAGTGTAGTGTAGTGTAGTGTAGTGAAGTGTAGTGTAGTGTAGTTTAGTAGTTTAGTTTAGTGTAGTGTAGTGTGTAGTGTAGTTTAGTGTAGTGTAGTGTAGTGTAGTGTAGTGTAGTGTAGTGTAGTGTAGTGTGTAGTGTAGTGTAGTGTAGTGTAGTGTAGTGTAGTGTAGTGTATAGTGTAGTGTAGTGTAGTGTAGTGTAGTGTAGTGTAGTGTAGTGTAGTGTAGTGTAGTTGTAGTGTATAGTGTAGTGTAGTGTAGTGTAGTGTAGTGTAGTGTAGTGTAGTGTAGTGTAGTGTAGTGTAGGGTAGTGTAGATTAGTGTGTAGTTGAGTGTAGTAGTGTGGTGTGGTGTAGTGTAGTGTAGTGTAGTGTAGTTTAGTTTATAGTTTAGTGTAGTTTAGTGTAGTGTACTGTAGTGTAGTGTAGTGTAGTGTAGTTTAGTGCAGTGTAGTGTAGTGTACTGTAGTGTAGTGTAGTGTAGTGTAGTGTAGTGTAGCGTAGCGTAGCGTAGTGTAGTGTATTAGTTTAGTTTAGTGTAGTGTAGTGTAGTGTAGTGTAGTGTAGTGTAGTGTAGCGTAGTGTAGTGTAGTGTAGTGTAGTGTAGATTAGCTTAATGTAGTGTAGTGTAGTGTAGTGTAGTGTAGTTTAGTTTATAGTTTAGTGTAGTGTAGTGTAGTGTAGTGAGTGTAGTGTAGCGTAGTGTAGTTTAGTTTATAGTTTAGCGTAGTGTAGTGTACTGTAGTGTAGTGTAGTGTAGTTTAGTGTAGTGTAGTGTAGTGTAGTGTAGTGTAGTGTAGTTTGTAGTGTTAGTGTAGTTTAGTGTAGTGTAGTGTAGTGTAGTGTAGTGTAGTGTAGTGTGTAGTGTAGTGTAGTGTAGTTTAGTTTAGTTTAGTGTAGTGTAGTGTAGTGTAGTGTAGTGTAGTGTAGTGTAGTTTAGTGTAGTGTAGTGTAGTGTAGTTTAGTAGTTTGTAGTTTAGTTTAGTTTAGTGTAGTGTAGTGTAGTGTAGTGTAGTTTAGTTTAGTTTAGTGTAGTGTAGTGTAGTGTAGTGTAGTGTAGTTTAGTTTGTTTAGTTTAGTAGTAGTTTAGTGTAGTTTAGTGTAGTGTAGTGTAGTGTAGTGTAGTGTAGTGTAGTGTAGTGTAGTGTAGTGTAGTTTAGTGTAGTGTAGTGTAGTGTAGTGTAGTTTAGTTTAGTGTAGTGTAGTGTAGTGTAGTGTAGTGTAGTGTAGTGTAGTGTAGTGTAGTGTAGTGTAGTGTAGTGTAGTGTAGTGTAGTGTAGTGTAGTGTACTGTAGTGTAGTGTGGTAGTGTAGTGTAGTGTGGTGTGGTGTAGTATAGTGTAGTGTAGTGTAGTTTAGTTTATAGTTTAGTGTAGTGTAGTGTAGTTTAGTGTAGTGTAGTGTAGTGTAGCGTAGTGTACTGTAGTGTACCCGGTTATTATCAATTTGTAACCGAACATGCAAGTGCTGCATATTGGATAAAAGGCGCCCAACATCTCTATATAGTTAATGCCCAGTGTAAATAGTAATGATGACTCTGGGTTAGTCCATCTACCACCTGTGCTGGGTATGGAGTTAGTTGCTCCCCAGTCTTGAGCACTGGCATCTGTTTGAAGAATTAAAGTAGAGTTAGTGATGATAATAGGGCTGAAACTATGCCAAACATTTTCTGCCCACCACTGTAGCTCTGATATTGCTTCAGTGGGTAATTTCATGACACGATCATAGTGACCTCTATGTCGTTTTAGTGCCTGTACCTTTGCTCTTTGAAAATTTTGATAGTGCAAAGGTCCGAATTGTGTAGCCGGAAATGCTGCTACCATTTTGCCAATTACTGTTGCTACTTGTCGAATAGTTGGTCGTTTGTTGACCATTAAATTATTGCATGATTGTGCTAATCCAACCATTTTTTCCCTCGCCAAGGTAACAGTCATATGGACTGAGTTAATTGTGAAACCCAGGAAGTCCATGATAGTGGATGGCTTTAACTTAGATTTATCTGGATGTAGGAAGAACCGCAGAGTTTCGAGGAGCGGTTTTGTAGCTGATACTGCTGCCACAGCCAATTCCATCATTTTTCCTACTATCAGAATATCATCCAAATATGCCATGACAATATGTTTTTGTTTTCTTAGTATTGCCATGGCTGGCTTCAATATTTTGGTGAATAATCTTGAGTCTGAAGTTAGCCCATTGGGCAATGCTTTGTACTGCCTCAGAGGCCCAACATCCTTTGGAAATCAGTTGTGTGGCAGCAATGATGATGCGACAGCCACCATCTTTTTTGGTTTCAGTGAATATATTGGATACAAATTCCAAGGGTTCATGTTTGGTCTTTTCTATGACCCCCTTTGTGATAAGTCTCACCAGTTCAGCTTGTCCCTCATGTTTCTCTTTGACAGAGGGAGAAAATACCCTTTGGGGCCAATGTTGAACTGGCGGCATTTTTTCTGATATGAACTGTATTTTATATCCACTAATGCTGTTGAGTGTATACTTGTCACTCGTGACCGTACCCCATGCTTCTTTAAACAAGTGTAATCTCCCCCTGTTAGTAAAGCACCCTTATTCTCTATATACTGGTAGGAACCAGACCCACCTACCACCGTGGTTATTTGCGTTTCCTCATTTGCTTGAAGATTTTGTTCTGACGTGCTGGCGATGTTGGGGGGAGGCGCATTTTCCAGGCGGTCCACTCCGGGCCCTGATTTAAAAAAGATCTTTGGGGATAATATGCGGACCCCGAGCTTTCACCAGTCACATATTGAGGACGTCGGCTGGTGGATGCCGTGGGGTGCTGCCGCTTGGGTATCGGAGGTCTTGGTTTGCTCGTCCCGGGGTCTGCCCTCCATGAGGCCGAAAGTTTTCGCTGCTTCCTCCATGTCCCTCAGTTTCTTATTGAGGTCTTTCCCAAATAGCAGAGCGTCCGTCTCCGCAGCTGGGGCTCTAAACAACCCAGCAAATTTGGCATTGAGGGCAGGTCTTATGATTTCCCGCCGGAGATTATTGATCTCAAACTGCGTGGTACACATTAATGCCAGCACATCCTGCTGGCAAGTATCCATCTCCGTGGTCTCCACGGAACGAGCAAAGGCTGTGATGGCTGACGTCAGGAGCCTGAGGATCCGCTGTAGCTTTAATTCTTGGGTACGGATGTGTGACCCCACATGCCCCCAGATGTGGCTGTTTACACTTTTCACTTTGAGGGCCTCACAGTTTTCTGGTGCTGTGTGTTGTTCTAGTATCTAAGAGAGCACCTTTTCCTGTAAGGGTTTGTTTGAAAGATGGTTGATGCTGGCCGCCATTCTTGGTTCCAGCGGTCTTCCAGCCCGTGGGGTTGCTACATGCCACCACACCCAGCAGCTCTTCCTGCTCCTGCATCCCTTGCATACTCGCAAACTCGTCCGCCTGCCCCTGTTGCAGACCAGCTCAGCCCTGGTCACCAATGTTAGCCTCCAGTAATGAGGGAGCAGAGGGCAGTGCACAAGACACTGTGGAGGAGTTGCACTGCTGGCGTAATGACGCGCCTGCGCACTGAGCGGGTTCTTCACGCAGCCACTCACGTGACTCCGAAGTAAAATAAACTACAATACACTACACTACTTACCACTACACTAAACTACACTACACTACACTACACTACACTACACTACAGTACACTACACCACAATACACTACACTACACTACACTACACTACACTACACTACACTACACCACAATACACTACACTACACTACACTACACTACACTACACTACACTACACTACACTACACACAATACACTACACTACACTACACTACACTACACTACAGTACACTACACTACACCACAATACACTACACTACACTACACTACACTACACTAAACTACACTACACTACACTACACTACACTACACTACACTACACTACACTACACTACACTACACTACACTACACTACACTACACTACACTACACTACACTAAACTACACTATACTACACTTACACTAAACTACACTACACTACACTACACTACACTACACTACACTACACTAAACTACACTAAACTACACTAACTAAAGCTACACTACACTACACTACACACCACACTACACTACACTACACTACACTACACTACACTAAACTAAACTACACTACACTACACTACACTACACTACACTACACTACACTACACTACACTACACTACACTACACTACACTACACTACACTACTAAACTAAACTAAACTAAACTAAAACTACACTACACTACACTACACTAAACTACACTACACTAAACTACTAAACTAAACTACACTACACTACACTACACTACACTACACTACACTAAACTACACTACACTACACTACACTACACTAAACTAAACTACACTACACTAAACTAAACTAAACTACACTACACTACACTACACTACACTACACTACACTACACTACACTACACTACACTACACTACACTACACTACACTGCACTACACTACACTACACTACACTACACTACACTACACTACACTACACTACACTACACTACACTACACTACACTACACTACACTAAACTAAACTACACTACACTACACTACACTACACTACACTACACTACACTACACTACACTACACTACACTACACTACACTACACTACACAGGTATGTTACAAAACCTACCTGAATCGTGGCTGAGCATCTGCCCTACCCCGTGTGCGCGATTTTGGCGCTGTTTAGAGGGGGCGGGTTTAAAACGCGATTTTTACTAGGCTGTTGCAATCAAAAATGTTCAGCCTAGTAAATCATTAACGGAAAATCGCTGAAAGACCCCGTCGCAAAAGGTATTATTAGTTTTTATGGCCTTGTATAATAGTTATAGTAGTTTAAAAATCACTCTCTAAACTCGCAACTTCTCGCAGCCCCAGGGTTTTATAAAGCAAACAATTAAAGGTATGTACCTTATTTTTACATTAAATGGGGCTTCTTAAGAACCCTGTATATAAAGTTTTCTATAGCGAATAGTTCATTTTGGGCTCCTTATATCCAGCAGTATTTTTCTGGGCACTTGAAATTGAACACTAAATTCATTCCATTTGGCCTATAAATTGATGTAAATGAGATTTAAAAATCGTGTTTTATTGTGAATTATTTGTGAATATTATTTGGACACTTGGCCTATTTAAAAATGTTAATCATTTATTAAGAAATGGATAGATGTTTAGATCTAGTAATTGAAGTTTGAAATTAGCTACAATTGGGTAACTTTAATTTAATTGGGTATGCTTTAATTTCAGGTCATCCAAGTAAGATTATTTTATATTTGTTTCAGAATGCTTCAATCTATGATAACTGAAAATTTCATTCAGTTCTCTTAATTTTTAAGAAGGTTATGGGCTTTTGACTGTCCACGATCACAGCTTTTTTCTTATGTCCATAGAAAATCAATAGGGAACAAGATGCTAATTTCGGAGTATGAAAATGGCCATAACTTTTTTATTACTTGAGATATGAAAGTGAATTAGGTGTCAAATTAAACTTATTGTTATGCTTTATCTGATGGGATAAATTGCAGACTTGATTTTTTTAATCTCAAAATTTTGTAACATTGCTACACTAAACTAAAAATTACACTACACTACACTACACTACACTACACTACACTACACTAAACTAAACTACACTACACTAAACTACACTACACTACACTACACTACACTACACTACACTACACTCCACTAAACTACACTACACTACACTACACTACACTACACTACACTACACTACACTAAACTAAACTACACTACACTACACTACACTACACTACACTACACTACACTACTACAATACACTATACTAAACTACACTACACTACACTACACTACAGTACACTACACTACACTACACTACACTAAACTATGAACTAAACTATACTACACTACACTACACTACACTAAACTAATCTACACTATGGCTTATATTAACCATATGGGCGACATAAAATCATTATCATGCGACAAATTGGTCAATATGATTTGGCAATGGTGTGTCGAAAGACATATAAGACACAGACACCAGGTCACGCAAATTCAATGATAACATCGAATGGGTGTTAAACCCTAAAGTATTTGCTAAAGTTATTAAGCAATATGGAACATCAGATATCGATTTATTTGCATCAAGACTAAATCACCAGTTACCTATGTATGTCGCTTGGGAACCAGACCCAGAGGCTGCAGCGGTAAATGCCTTCATGCTGGATTGGGGAAATTTCTTCTTCTATGCTTTTCCCCCCTTCTGCCTCATCAGTCGGGTACTTCGCAAAATACAGATGGACTCTACTTCTGGTATTTTGATGGTGCCCAACTGGCCTACACATGGTTCCCAGTTCTACATGACATGGTGGTAGAATCACCAATGGTATTTCCCAGTGATCCAGGATTATTAACTCACCCAGTATCAGGCATAAGCCACCCATGCCATGAAGACATTAATCTCCTGGGTGGCAGGTTTTGAACAGACCTTACCTGGAACTGGGATTGTCCGAACGAACCATCACCACCAAGTCGGCATCCCTGCGAACATCCACCATGAAGCAGTACTTAATCAGCATCAAAAAATGGGAAAAGTACTGCCAGGAAACAGGGACAACATATGCAACAGCCACAGTCACCAACGTACTGGAGTTCCTGGCCTATCTGCACCATCATGAAGGGATCAGCTGCAGTGTCATCAACACAGCACGGAGTGCTCTTTCTGTTTACCTCAAACCAGCAGGACAACAGGCAATGGGATCCCATCCACTGGTGGTAAAACTGATGTGGGGCATTTATAATATCAAGCCCCCTAAGCCCAGGTATACCCATATTTGGGACATCAGTGTGGTCCTGACATACCTCAGGGAATGGCCACCAGCCAGATCCCTCGGCCTCGAGCAATCTACACTAAAGACTCTCATGTTGATGGCACTCGTATCCGCTCAGAGGGTCCAGTCACTACACAAATTGAGGCTGGATAACATGGTGACCACCCCAGATCAGATCACATTCATCCTACAGGGTCTTGTGAAACAAAGCAGGCCAGGAACATCTAATCCACTAGTGGTATTCCGGGCCTACCCACCAGAGCCACAGTTGTGTGTCGTGACCCATCTACAACAGTACATAGACACAAACCACAACATCAGAGGGAGTGAAAAAGCCTTATGGGTCAGCCACAAGAAACCTCATGGCCGGGTAACGAGCCAAACCATCTCAAGATGGCTCAAACAGGTACTGAAAGCTGCCGGGATAGATACTAATACCTTTAAATCTCATTCCACTAGGGCAGCATCTACATCAACGGCAGAGAGAATGGACGTACCAATTGACCTCATACTGAATACAGCAGGATGGTCGAGGGAAACGACATTCAGAACATTTTATAATAAGCCGCTGATGAAACCTGATTTATTTACAGCAAAGATATTAGAAGCTGCAAATATTTAATTTAAGCTCGGGGGAGCAATTTATTTTTTGTTATTGTTAATAAATACCTTTTGGTTTCTTGACAAATTGATTAATTGGTTGATTACGATAACACTTCCTCCCTCAAGAACTTCGGCAGTGAGTGAAATAAAACTGGTACACGGTTTGAAATCACAGAGCTTTGAAATCTTCACGTAGTTACTCACGTGACTCCGAAGTAAAATAGTAAGATTAAACGAGAACTTACCAGTTTGAAGTTTGATCTGTATTTTATGAGGAGTTACGATGAGGGATTACGTGCCCTCCGCTCCCACCCTCATTATATGGATCAAACTAATAAATTGATGTCTCCTTTTCTTTACTATGTTTACTTCAAATAACTGTGTCTATCTGTGATTCCACACCGCTGCTTGGAAGTATGTTGCGCCTGCGCACTGAGCGGGTTCTTCACGTAATCCCTCATCGTAACTCCTCATAAAATACAGATCAAACTTCAAACTGGTAAGTTCTCGTTTAATCTTACTAGTTTAGTTTAGTTTAGTTTAGTTTAATTTAGTGTAGTTTAGTGTAGTGTAGTGTAGTGTAGTGTGGTGTGGCGTAGTGTGGTGTGGTGTAGTGTAGTGTAGTGTAGTGTAGTGTAGTGTAGTATAGTGTAGTGTAGTGTAGTGTAGTGTAGTGTAGTGTAGTGTAGTGTAGTGTAGTGTAGTGTAGTGTAGGGTAGTGTCGTTTATTTGGAGATACAGTGCGGAAACAGGCATTTTGGTCCACTGAGACCACACCGACCATCTCGTTTAATCTTACTAGTTTAGTTTAGTTTAGTTTAGTTTAGTTTAGTGTAGTGTAGTGTAGTGTAGTGTAGTGTAGTGTAGTGTAGTGTAGTGTAGTGTAGTTTATTTGGAGATACAGTGCAGAAACAGGCATTTTGGTCCACTGAGTCCACACCGACCATCAACCACCCATTCACACAAGTTCTATGTTATCCCACTTTCACATCCACTCCCTAGACAATAGGGACAATTGACAGAGGGCCAATTAACTTACAAACATGCACGTCGTTGGGATGTTTGAAGAAACCAGAGCACCCACATAGTCACAGGGTGAACGGACACATTTCACTGACAGGTCTGGGTGGTAGGGTATTAGAGGTTATGGGAAGAAGACAGGAGAATGGGGTTAGGAGGGAAAGATAGACCAGCCATGATTGAATGGCAGAGTAGACTTGGTGAGCCGAATGACCTAATTCTGTTCCAATCATTTATAACTTATGAAACTGTGTCCCTGGTGCTGTGAGGCAGCAGATCTATGAGCTGCATCATTGTGCTGCCCTACGCTACCTCAGTTTGCAAAGTTTGCATGTTACTCAACGCACGATGGTTAATTTAGCCAAACTCTCTGCAATATCAGAACCAGCAACCTAACAACATCACTGCCTTCAGCAGTGTCAAATTAGACAAAGAATGGAGAGGTCAAACGGAATGATAACATTATAAATGTTGTGATTGCATTTACTATAATAAATGAGAGGGTTTTCCAAGTACTGAGTAGATATATCACCTGCTGTGTTGCTACTCCTTTGGGGTGTAAATTTATCCTCGCTATGAGCGTATAATGTGCACACATTTCATGCTAAAATGGTGTGCATTTCAAGCCCTCGATTCTGCAGAGTTAATTAATCTCAAAGGTCCGTTACTGCCTTCAATGTCCGCGAGTATGAATAGTAGAATATAAATCCTGTTCTTGCTCTTGGAAATTAACTAGCGATTGCTTCTGAAGAAACCTTGGCTCTGATGCTCCTTCTCACTGACTAACTTCCTGGTTGATGGATTGATATTTTATTATTCTTACATGTTACATATCACAGTGAGATTCTTTGTTTTGCGTCCCATACTCAAGGTACGCAAAGAGACGCCACGTATAGGGCACCGATAAAGTTACAAAATAATACCCAATTGTCCCTCTTTCGACTGCCCCCCTCAACACCAGGTCCCCCTTTGTTTATCGACGGTATGTCCTCGACCAATCTCCGGCACCCACTGAAGACAGACACAAAATGCTGGAGTAACTCATTGGGTCAGGCAGCATCTCTCCAGAGATTTGGATGTTTTGGGTCAGAATCCTACTTCAGATTGAAAGATAGAGAATATAAAGGAAGATTGAGAAAGGACTTCTGTGTGCAAATATTCCTATTGCTTCATCGTGGGGCAGAATGGTGGC
Source organism: Leucoraja erinaceus (assembly GCF_028641065.1). NCBI lineage: Eukaryota > Metazoa > Chordata > Chondrichthyes > Rajiformes > Rajidae > Leucoraja > Leucoraja erinaceus. Next base: position 2,410,229 of record NC_073402.1, on the reverse strand, counting down.
ACAACGGTAGAGTGTCTGCCTTACAGCGGCAGAGACCTGGATTCGATTCTGACTACAGGTGATGTCTCCATAACCTTTTCGGGTTTTCTCCGAAATCTTTTCGAGACGTAAAGATATTGTAGGTTAATTGGCATTGTATGGAAAAAAAGTAAATTGTTCCTAGTGTGTGTAGGATAGTGTTAGTGTGTGGGGATTGCTGGTCGGCGCTGACTCAGTTGGGCCACAGGCTCTGTTTCCGTTCTGTATCTCCAAATTAAAATAAATTAAACTAATCTAAAAAAGACTAAATCCATTATTGACATTCATGCAGATTTACTGGAGTTTCATTCATATTTGAATAGGAAATTTTCCATTAGTTTAATAATGTTTTCTTCTTTGAGCTAAAACTAGTGGTGAGTTTGACACCAGAGAATATACTGTTGAAGTATTCACGGTTATTTTGATTCATGCAAGTTAATGAAAGCTAGAATTATTCCCATCAAATGTAACCACTCCACCAGAACCCTTATATATTGATCATAGTTGCGTGAATCTGCAAAGGCAGAGTCTGCACAGACACAAAGCATGTATTTTGGTCACATTTTCTGCACACTCTCACATGCAATTATCTCAAAACCTTGTTTGAGGTGTTATTGAAATCTGTCACAAATGCACAGAACTATTAACCTCTTCAGCCCTTTGTTTGGTTGGAAAGTCGATAATGGAATTAAGTGCACTTTTGAAAGAAATCAAAGATAAATCTTTATTTTGTGTTGAATTCTAAGGTAAACTATGAAGCTGTTGATGACAATAACAAAAACAACTGTTGGAAATCCAAAATAAAAACAGAAAATTTAGGGGCGGCACGGTGGCGCAGCAGTAGAGTTGTAATTATAATAATAATACTAATAATACATTTTTTTTATGGGCGCCTTTCAAGAGTCTCAAGGACACCTTACAAAAATTAGCAAGTAGAGGAAAAACATGTAAGCGGAATGAAATAAATAGTAGAGACATGACTAGTACACAAATTAAAGACAGAATTCAATTCAAAACACAATATGAGGCAATTCAAGCACAGATGAAAAGGGAGGGGGACGTGAGGCTAAAGATAGGCAGAGGTGAAGAGATGGGTCTTGAGGCGGGACTGGAAGATGGTGAGGGACACGGAATTGCGGATCAGTTGGGAGTTGGGAAGGCTCTGTCCCCAAAACTGCGGAGGTTGGATTTGTGGATGGAGAGGAGATCGGCTGATGTGTATCTGAGGGACCGTGAGGGTTGGTAGGGCAAGAGGAGGTCAGTGAGATATGGGGGGGGGGGGCAGATGGTGGAGGGCTTTGTAGGTGAGGACCAGGATTTTGTAGGTGATCTGGTGGGAGATGGGAAGACAGTGAAGTTGTTTGAGGACTGGAGTGATGTGATGCCAGGATTTGGTGTGGGTGTCGGGTGGGTGCGTTCTGGACCAGTTGGAGTCGGTTGATGTAGATGGAGTTGATGCCAAGGAGAAGTGATTTGCAGTAGTCCAGTCGGGAGGAGATGAAGGCATGGATGTCTTTCAGCAGCGGGAGTTGTGAGAGATGGTCTGATTTTGGCGATGTTGCGGAGTTGTTGCGAGTTGGCCAGAGGCCCAGCGGTACAGGTTCGAAGGGCCAAATTGCCTACTCCTGCACCTATTTTCTATGTTTCTATGTTTGATCCTGACTACAGGTGCTGTCTGTACGGAGTTTGTACGTTCTCCTAGAGACCACGATGGTCTGATTTTGGCGATGTTGCGGAGTTGTTGCGAGTTGGCCCAGAGTTGGCCAGAGGCCCAGCGGTGCAGGTTCGAAGGGCCGAATTGCCTACTCCTGCACCTATTTTCTATGTTTCTATGTTTGATCCTGACTTCAGGTGCTGTCTGTACGGAGTTTGTACGTTCTCCTAGTGACCACGTAGGTTTTCCCCACGACCTTCGGCTTTCTCCCACACTCCAAGGACGTACGTTTGTAGATTAGTTGGCTTTATATAAGTGTAAATTGTTGCTAGTGTGTGTGTAAGATAGTGTAAGGGTGTGGAGATCGATGTTCGGCATAGACTCGGTGGGCCATACAGGTTTGTTTCCCTTAAAGTTTAGATCCTTCAATGGAATAAATGTAAATTGTTCCTAGTGTGTTGAATCATGTTAATGTGCGGGGGATGCTGGTCGCTATGTTTCTATGTAAAAGCTTTAAAACACCTGATATTTGTTGTTTATCCAAGCCACACCCTTGCCATGTGGAAGCAGACAACCCCTGCAAGTTGGGTTCTTAAAGCCTCTTTGGCAAGTTGAATCAGTAGTAAGGAAGGTAAATGCACTGCTGGTATTTACCTTGAGAGGGTTACAATATAAAAACAGGAATGTAATGCTGAGGCTCTATAAGGTGCTGGTCAGGCCTCATTTGGAGTACTGTGAGCAGTTTTGGGCACCATATCCGAGGAAGGTTGTGCTGCCTCTGGAGAGGGTGCAGAGCTGGATTACGAGAGTGATCCCAGGAATGAGTAGGCCAACATAAAATGAGCTTTTGACGGCACTGGGCCTCTACTTGCTGGAGTTTAGAAAGATGAGGGGCCCCCTCATTGACTCTTACTGATTAGTGAAAGGCCTGGAAAGAGTGAATGTGGAGAGAATGTTTCCACTAGTGCTAGAGACTAGGACCAGAGGTCAGAGCCTCAGAATAAAAGGTGTACCTTTAAGGGCCTGTCCCACTTCCCTGTGTCCTCTACCAAGTTGAAAGAACCTTTAAAAATAAATGAAGATTGTGATCTACGAACTCATCCTCCCAACTATCTTTTTACTTGTGGACTTTTTTGCCATGCTGAAAAAACTGTCCCGACTTACTTGATGTCCCGGGTACCCACGGCTGATATAACGAGCAGCTACGATATATCTACAGACTCGCTACGGACTCCTACGGACTCGCTATGGACATTCTCCGAGTTTGAATCAAGGGGAAAACTCGGGAGAATTCGTGATGACTTGGGAAAGTGGGACAGGCCCTCAGATGATGAGCAGGAATTTCTTTAGAGGGTGGTGAATCTGTGGAATTAATTGCCACTAAAGGATGTGGAGGACAAGATAATAGTAAGATTAAACGAGAACTTACCAGTTTGAAGTTTGATCATTATTTTATGAGAAGTGTTACGTGAAGAACCCCGCCAGGACGCATGCGTGTCATTCTTCAAAGCAGCGGTGTGAAATCACAGATAACTGTAATGAGTAAATATAGTAAGATTAGAGAAGAGATACCAGTTGAGTATATGATCAAGGGTGGGAGCGGAGGGCACGTAATCCCTCAACGTTACTCCTCATAAAATAATGATCAAACTTCAAACTGGTAAGTTCTTGTTTAATCTTACTATTTTACTTCGGAGTCACGTGAGTGACATCGTGAGGATTTTAAAGCTCTGTGATTTCATGCCGTGGAAACGAGTCTGAACAGACACTTTTTTGTGATGTTGCTTATGGCTGACTAAAAGTGCCTTCTCATTGCATCTGATGATTTTTGATTTCTCCATATATAACGACAAATGTTTTACTATACAGAGATGATCATCTGTTAGGTAAGACATACATTTGATATTGAGGCCTGCTGATCCCTGTCTGTTATGTTTCACTAATTCATAAATATGAAACGGAATGTTTTCAGATGAAGAAGTCATGTTGTCCAGTCTTAATTTATGTAATGAATGTACCCTTTCTGCCGTGACCAATGCCATTAGCATGACTGTTTTTAATGTCAGTCTATGTAGAGACAGAGCTGTTGCTGGAGACCAATTCCTGAGCATCTTCAGGACAATACTCACATCCCATATTTGGGAGTACCTGGTTCTTGGGGGATTGGTATTAAAATTCCCCTCATAAGTTTTGTTACCAGTGGGCGAGTCCCAGCAGAGTGACACTCTGTTCCTTGCCATAGATAACTTCTGGCGCAGTTGATGGCACTACAACTGAGGCCCTCATCATAATGGAGGCCTGCCAGGTATTCCAGAACAGACAGGATGTTCATATCTCTGTAGGTGATGCTGTTTTTGTTACAATACATCTCCCACTTCCTGATATTGACCAGATACTGTCTTTTGGTGGACTGGCTTTGGGCCGCCAAAATCATGTTCACTGTTCGGTCCGTCAGTCCCAGCTGTAGTAGAGGTATTTTTAAACTCTACGAATTCATACATTCAAATAGTTATGGCATGGGTGGCTATCCCTTGTTACGGGATTAACCAATAAGTCTGGTCTATTCGGGATGGTGATGCATGGTTCTAATACCATGTTCATTATCACTGGGAACCATGGTTGAGTAGGCCAATCGGGTACTACCAAAATACCAGATGCAGAGTCCTGCTGTATTTTCCTTAATACCCGACTGATGAGGCAGAAAAGAGGGAATGCATAAATAAACAATCCCCCCCCCCCCCCCCCCCCCCCCCCCCCCCCCCCCCCCCCCCCCCCACTCCCAATGCTGCGAAAATTCATCTGTCGCCGCTGCCCCAGGTGCCCCAGGGTCTGGATCCCATGAAACATAATTTGATAACTGGTGATTAAGCCTGGATGCGAATAGATCGATATCTGGTGTTCCATATCGTGCTGTAATATCAGCAAATACTTTTTATTCAACATCCACTCGGTGTTTTCATTAAATTTGCGTGACCTGGTGTCTGCCACCAAATTTAGTTTACCTGGTAGGTACGCAGCTGATATCCAAATATCTCTCTGGTTACACCACTGCCAAATTCTGTTAGCCAGATTGTCACATGATGTCGATTTGTTTCCACCCATGTGGTTGATATATGCTACCACTGTGGTATTGTCAATCTGTAGTCTAACATGCTGGTGATATGACCCAGTACAATATGACTTTAGGCCATAGAATGCACCCAACATTTCCAGGTAGTTTATGCCCAGTGTTAGTAATAATGATGCTTCCTGAGCAGTCCATCTACCTCCACAACTGGAGATGGGATTAATTGCACCCCAACCAAGTGCACTGGCATCAGTGTGTAGCACCATAGAAGGGTTGCTGATAATGATTGGATTGAAACCAAGCCAAATGTTATCTATCCACCATTTTAGTTCCATTATAGCTTGATTGATAGCTTCATTGGTCTGTCGAAATGATCAGCATTGATTTTGAGTGCTTGTATTTTTGCTCGTCGTAAATTTTGGTAATATAAAGATCCAAATTGTGTGGCTGGAAAGCAGCCACCATTTCGCCAATTACTTTGCTACCAATCTGATGGACAGTTACTGATGTCAATGAGGTTATTGCAAGCCTCTATTAAGTCTATTGCCTTTCCCTTTGGCAAAGTCGACGACATGTGAACTGAGTCAGTGGTGAACCCCAAATAGTCCATAGTAGTGGAAGTCGTTAATTTAAATTTAACTGGATGGATAATAAACCCCAGTTTTCCAAGTAACTGTTTTGTGGCTGTTACAGTTTGTTTGGCCAATTCCAAAGTTTTGCCTACAATAAGTATGTCATCTAGCTATGCCATGACCATGTGTTTTCGTTTCCGTAGAAACGCTAGGGCTGGTTTCAAAATTGTAGTGAACAGCCTGGGGCTGATGTTAATCCATTTGGCAATGCTCCATATTGTCAGAGCTGTTCCATCCAGTTGAATTTTAAGTAACATCTGTGGTCACCTCGTATAGGCTGGTTTGGTTTATGGTGGCGGTTTGCGTATCTTCCAAGAAGGCCGGTCTGGGCCATGGCCTAAGAAAGACTCATGTTTGGTGTACCGGACCTTCGAGCTTTCACCAGTCGGTCTTGTTCTACTGGTTGGTGCGTAAGGGTGTTGTCTACGGCCGTGTGCTGCAAAGCAGTGCCAGTGCAGTGCCTCTGTTGGTCCTGCAACATGTCCTTCTCATTCACTGTGCGGGTGAAAGCTGTTATCCCCGCTGTTTAGGAGTTTCCATATACAATTATTTACTACAGGAAACATTCCGGGATATACAGTTACCCGGTGTCTGATGTCCTCCAGGTTTGGCCAGTCTGGTCTGGCTGTATGAAGTTGGACACCGTGTCCAGTAGATTTTCACATTCCTGCACACTTGATTTCTGTTCTGGAAACCCCTCTTCCAGATCAGCCCAGAACTGACCCGCAGTGCTCCCCTCTGATGAGGGAGAAGCACTGTGCAGCCATACAAGAGGTGCTGCTGTGGGTTTTACATAGAGCCCACAGTGACTCGACTCCATCTCCCGGAGCCTGTCACATTGGAGCAAATGCTCCACACACCGCTTCATCCGGCTCCAGCGCTCACGGTCACTGGCTGCACGCGGCTGCTCAAAGTCGGACTACTCTGAGTCCACGACTTTCATGGTTTTTAGTCTTGCCTTCCTGCCCGGCCGCGGAGATAAACCATTCCCCCCCCCCCCCCCCATGTAAAAAACAGCGCGGGGACAAAAACTACCGCAGAGTAAATCACTTACCTGCAGGTCGCGGTTTCAAACTTACCGCTGCGGGGGAACGCTCCACCTTTCGCAAGCGTGAAACGACAGGCGGGGTTCTTCACGTAGTCACTCATGCGACTTCGAAGTAAAATGGATATTTTTAGGGCAGATTGACAGATTTGTGATTAGTAAGAGGTTATGGGGAGAAGGTTGGGGAATGAGGTCAGGAGGGAGAGATAGATCAGCCATGATTGAATGGCGTAGACCTGATGGGCTGAATGGCCTTATTCTGCTCTTTTTACTGATGAATTTATGAACCTATGTTTGTAGAGGCTTGGATGTTCCAGGTGAACTTTCACCTCAGTCAAGAATGTGCCCAAGACCAATTTCTTTACTCTGACAAAGCCCAAGAGAAATAGCTTGGACAATGTGAGCTTGGCTTAGTTTAGTTCAGCTTATTGTCACACATATCGAGGTACAGTGAAAAGCTTTTGTTGCATTCCAAGTAGTCAGCAGGAAGACTATACATGATTACAATCAAACTGGCCACAGTGTACAAATAGGTGGTAAAGTGAATAGTGTTCGGGAGAAGCTAAATTCCAATGAAGTTGTGATCATCGTTCGTCCAAGGGTCTCCAGTGAGGTAGATAGCAGCTCAGGACTACTCTGTAGTTTAGTCTAATTTAGTTTAGTTTAATTTATTTTAGAGATACAGCGCTGAAACAGACCCTTTGGCCCACTGAGTCTGCGATCCCCACACTTTAAGACTATCCTACAGCCATTAGGGACGTTAGAATTATATCAACCCAATTAACCTACTAACCTGTAAGTCTTTGGAGTGGGGGAGGAAACCGGAGGACCCGGAGAAATCCCACACAGGTCACAGGGAGAATGGACAAATTCCGCACAGACAGCACCCGATGTCAGGATCAAACCTGGGTCTCTGGCACTGTAAGGCAGCAACTCTACCGTTGCGCCACTGTGACCGCCCTAATTATCAGTTGTCGATGATTCTAGGAGATCCAGAGATATTTTTAAATTCACGAGTTATAAAATACACTTAAATTCTACACAGAACTTTGAATGGAAGATAATTATTACCACACGAGCAGAGTGAAGGATGGTGTTTGAGTTTAACCAGGCTACAGTTTAGTTTTTGTTTAGAGATACATCGCCGAAACAGATCGTTCGGTCCACCGTGTCCGCGCCGACCAGCAATCCCTGAACACTATCACTATCTTGCACACACTATGGACAATTTACAATTTTACCAAGGCCAATTAACCTAAAAACCTGTATGTCTTTGGGGTGTGGGAGGAAACCGGAGCACCCGGAGAAAACCCACACAGATCACGGGGTGAATGGACAAACTCCGCACAGACAGCACCCGATGTCAGGATCAACACTGGGTCTCTGGCACTGTAAGGCAGCAACTCTACCGCTACACCACCGCACTGCCCGTAGTTATAGGATTTGTTCTGTATCCAACCAGTCCACGCCTGGCCAAAATTGTTTGATATGATCAGTGGTGTTTCTTTACCAGCATGGTTTACATTGGGCAATAATAAACATACAAAATAAATAAAAATATGAATGGATTGTTCTTCTGTTCAGATAAAGAACTAACCAACAGCGGCAAATGAGGCTGTCAAGACTATTCTTCACACCCTTCTGTGTGCACACAATTTGACAGCTTGATTTCATGGTACATTGAAGTTGTTATGGTGTTGTTAACATAAAGATGCTTGTCCACACTAAATATACAGCGGAGAATGGTGAACGCAGGCTTTTGTTTAATTGTAGGTATATAAAAAGAATCACATTGTAATGACTATAATTTGTCCGAAAACTGTTTTGTGTTAGGCTGCTTAATTCTGTCAATCTTGCCATTTACACGATCATAACATATCTCTAAATTCTGAACAGCAGTGCATAATTGCAACAAAAATGTCATCACCATTGTCATAGATAATCTTGTTACTGGCTTCTTACTCGAAGCTGGAAGCACAGTTATAATTGACAGCAGTTAAACAAAGGTGTTACAAATCGGGAAAAGCTGAGTATAATGGAGGAACAGCTACAGCAATTTGTTTAAAAATGAGACTGACAGGAAGCATTCACAGGGGAAAGATTGAGGTGGGACACTTTGGCCCTGCACCCTACTCAAAAGAAATCCCAGCTGCCCCATGAAACTAATTGCGGCATTTCAATTGGACTCCCGAGATGGAGGGGCAGAGCCTTGGGAAATGGTGGGTGAGAAAGCTGTTCCCGGTTTTAATGAATGGACACCTGGCCCACAGCTAAAGTAGGTTAACTCTGCTAGACTACAATCTCATTGTCCCTGCCTCAGACTCTAGCAAGAAATTTTGACTAGTGATGTTTTACTGTGTGAGAGAATATACGTGAGAAAGAAAACGTACTAAAAACAGATTTATACAGGTAGATTGGAAAACTAATGCAAAATGCAAATTGCTGGACAGGCAGCTTCTACTCAGCAGGTCAGGCAGCATCGGGTAGGGAATGGGCAGGCGATGTTTCGGGTCAGGACATTACTTCAGATTAGAAAATTAAACCGGTGAATTAAAAGAAGCATGGTAACATATTGGATGCTTTTGACAGGTTGTTTAAGGTTGTGTTGTAGGATTTATGTATAGATAATAACTTTTTCTAGTAAGTGTAAGTGACGAGAGCTGAGCTGTTATGGTACTGGTGAGGATATATATAGTTTAGTTTAGTTTAGTTTAGTTTAGTTTAGAGATAGAGTGCAGAAACAGGTCCTTCGGCCCACCAAGTCCGCACCGACCAGCGATCCCCACACATTAACACTATCTTACACACACTAGGGACAATTTACACACACTCCAAACCAATTCTACCTTCCTACCTGTACGTCTTTGGAGTGTGGGAGGAAATCGAAGATCCCGGAGCAAACCCACGCAGGTCACAGGGAGAACGTACAAACTCCGTACAGACAGCACCCGTAGTGGGGATCGAACCCGGGTCTCTGGCGCTGCAAACGCTGTAAGGCAGCAAATGCGCCACCTTGAGGGTTTCATGTTCGCATGCTTTCTTCAGTGGTTAGAGAACATTGCGGAAAAACAAGAAACACTTTAAATACTAGGCAGATCAGCCCACATCGAGACAGAGAAAAAAGTGCTGATGTTTCAGAACTGAAATGTGGGCATTGTCAAATTATTTCTCTCTCCTTCGATTCTGCCTCATGTGCTATTTCCAGGATGTTTGGTGTTTATTTGAGATTGCCCGAACCTGGAATTTCTTACGTCTTTGGCGTGTGGGCGGAAATTGGAGCGCCTGGAGAAAACCCACGCGGTCACGGGGAGAACAAACACACTCCATACAGACAAGCACCCATAGTCAATATCAAACTCAGGACTCTGGCACTGTAAGGCAGCAACACTACTGCTGGGCCACTGCGCAACCCTGTGCATCGATTAACAATAAACCTAAAATAACAATGAAAAGTGTTGGCGACATTCAGAAAGTCAGGCAACATCTGCAGAAGGAGAAATTGAATGTTTCAGGTTAAATAAATTGTTTCTCTATCGACAGATGCTACGTGACCTGCTGAATGTTTCCAACATTTTGTGTTTGTATTTCAGGTTCAAACCACAGGAAATGATGAGTTTTTTCTAAATTGAATGACTTGGAATTAAACATGAAAATGTCACCCAATCACCTCTCCAATTGGAGGGAGAACAAACTGCTTTACAGAAAACATGGGGGATATTAAAAAACAAAATACTGTACTTGCTGGGGTTTGGTAATAAGAGAAAAGGTGCTGGAATGGCTCCGGGAACCAACGACAACCATGGAGTTCAAGTTCAAGTTCAAGTGAGTTTATTGTCATGTGTCCCTGATAGAACAATGACATTCTTGCTTTGCTTCAGAACACAGAACATAGTAGGCATTTACAAAACAGATCAATGTTTCCATATACCGTAATATAAATATATACACACATGAATAAATAAAATGATAAACTGCAAATAACTGATAATTGGTTATTAATAATCAAAGTTTTGTCCGAGCCAGGTTTAATAACCTGATGGCTGTGGGGAAGTAGCTATTCTTGAACCTGGTTGTTGCAGTCTTCATGCTCCTGTACCTTCTACCTGAAGGTAGCAGGGAGATGAGTGTGTGGCCAGGATGGTGTGGGTCTTTGATGATACTGCCAGCCTTTTTGAGGCATCGATTGCGATAAATCCTTTCGATGGAAGGAAGGTCAGAGCCGATGATGGACTGGGCAGTGTTTACTACTTTTTGTAGTGTTTTCTTTTCCAGGGCGCTCAAGTTGCCGAACCAAGCCATGATGCAACCGGTCAGCATGCTCTCTACTGTGCACCTGTAGAAGTTAGAGAGAGTCCTCCTTGACAAACCGACTCTCCGTAGAAACTGTAAATGGCTTGATTGTAATCATGTATTATCTTTCTGCTGATTGGTTAGCATGCAACCAAAGCTTTTCACTGTACCTCTGTACACGTGACAATAAACTAAACTAAAACTGTAGGGAGCAGTGATGTGGAAGTGAGGGGGAAGTGAGGTCGAAGTGAGGGGGGAATGAGGGGGAAGTGAGGGGAAAGTGAGGAGGAAGTGAGGAGGAAGTGAGGGGGAAGTAGGGGCGTGTGAGGGGGAAGTGAGGAGGAAGTGAGGGGGAAGTGAAAGGAAAGTGAGGGGGAAAGTGAGGGGAAGTGACAAGGAGGTGAGGGGGAAGTGTGGGGGAAGTGAGGGGGAGGTGAGGGGGAAGTGTGGGGGAAGTGAGGGGGAGGTGAGGGGGCAGCATCTGAGCTGCAGGGGGAAGCAAAAGACTCAAAAGGGAGTAGCATGACATGCCATTTAACCCTTTGAACATAATCAAAAAAGCATCTGATTATGTAAGGTTAAAGTAAAATGTGTTTCTCGGGTGTAGTGTTTGGATTGTAAACATGTCACTGTCACTTCTCAGCTATTGGTGATGGAGCTGCTGCACCTTGTTCGGCAGTGAACACTTGTCCTGTCAGCCAATTTATACAGCTTGTTGTGATGTGGAGCCACAGAGCAAAACTTGACATGTTCATCTGGCATCTCAGTGCACATGATGTCCAGCAACTATCTTGACAGAGATTTCTTCGAAAGAGAAATGATGATCGTTCTTGTTCATGAAGGAACTGCAGATGCTGGAAGATCGAAGGTACACAAAAGTGTTGGAGAAACTCAGCGGGTGCAGCAGCATCTATGGAGCGAAGGAAATAGGCGACGTTTCGGGCCAAAACCCTTCTTCAGACTGATGGGGGGTGGGGAGGAGAAGGAAGGAAAAGGGGAGGATGAGGAGACTGAGCGCGGGGGGATGGGAGACGACAGCTCGAGGGTTAAGAAAGGGGAGGAGACAGCAAGGGCTAGCAAAATTGGGAGAATTCAACGTTCATGCCATTCGGACGCAAGCAAACCAGGCGGAATATGAGGTGCTGTTCCTCCAATTTCCGGTGTTGCTCACTCTGGCAATGGAGGAGACCCAGGACAGAGAGGTCGGATTGGGAATGGGAGGGGGAGTTGATGTGCTGAGCCACCGGGAGTTCAGGTAGGTTATTGCGCCTCCACTCGCCACATCTTCCCATCTCCCCCTATGTCTGCCTTCCGCAAAGACCGCTCCCTCCCCAACTCCATTGTCAATTCTTCCCTTCCCTCCCGTACCACCCTCTCCCCGGGCACTTGCCATTGCAACCGCAAGAAATGCAACACCTGTCCCTTTACCTCCCCCCTCGACTCCATTCAAGGACCCAAGCAGTCATTCCAGGTGGGACAAAGGTTCACCTGTATCTCCTCCAACCTCATCTACTGCATCCGCTGCTCTAGATGTCAGCTGATTTACATCAGGGAGGCTATGCGGAGGTTGGGCGATCGTTTCGCCGAACACCTCCGCTCAGTCCGCAATAACCTCCCTGAACTCCCGGTGGCTCAGCACGTCAACTCCCCCTCCCATTCCCAATCCGACCTCTCTGTCCTGGGTCTCCTCCATTGCCAGATTGAGCAACACCGGAAAAAAAACCTGCCTCCACCATTTCCACTGGAAGCTCATTCCACACCGCTACCACTCTCTGAGTAAAGAAGTGGTAGCGGTGTGTTACCCCTAATGTTACCCCTAAACTTCTGTCCCTTAATTATGGTCCTGTCCTCTTGTTTGAATCTTCCCTATTCTCAAAGGGAAAAGCTTGTCCACATCAACTCCGTCTATCCCTCTCATCTTTCTAAAGACCTCTATCAAGTCTCCCCTTAACCTTCTGTGCTCCAGAGAATAAAGACCTAACTTATTTAACCTTTCTCTGTAACTCAGTTGTTGAAATCCAGGCAACATTATATTACATCTCCTCTGTACTCTCTCTATTTTGTTGACATCCTTCCTATAATTGGGTGACCAAAATTGTACACCATACCCCAGATTTGGTCTCACCAATGCCTGGTACAATTTTAACATTACATCCCAGCTTCTATACTCAATGCTCTGATTGATAAAGGCTAGCATACCAAAAGCTTTCTTTACCACCCTATCTACATGAGATTCCACCTTCAAGGAACTATGCACGGTTATTCCCAGATCCCTCTGTTCAACTGCATTCTTTAATTCCCTACCATTTACCATGTACGTCCTATTTTAATTTATCCTGCCAAGGTGTAGCACCTCACATTTATCAGCATTAAACTCCATCTGCCATTTTTCAGCCCATTCTTCCAAATGGCCTAAATCACTGTAGACTTTGGAAATCCCCTTCATTATCCACAACACACCCTATCTTGGTATAATCTGCATATTTACTAATCCAATCCACACCTTCATCCAGATCATTGATGTACATGACAAACAACAAAGGACCCAACACAGATCCCTGAGGCACCCCACTAGTCACCTGCCTCCAACCCAACAAACAGCTATCCACCATTAACCTCTGACGTCTCCCATTCATCCACTGTTGAATCCATCTTGCTATTCCTGCATTTATACCCAACAGTTGAACCTTCTTAACCAACCTTCCATGAGGAACCTTGTCAAAGGCCTTACTAAAGTCCATATAGACAACATCCACTGCTTTACCCTCGTCAATTTCCCTAGTAACCTCTTCAAAAAATTCATGGAGATTAGTCAAACATGATCTTCCAGGCACAAATTCATGTTGACTGTTCCTAATCAGACCCTGTTTATCCACATGCTTATATATATTATCTCTAAGTATCTTTACCATTAATTTGCCCACCACTGAAGTCAAACTAACAGGTCTATAATTGCTAGGTTTACTTTTTACATGTGACAATATTCAATTCAACTCAATTCAATTGTTTTCTCTATAGAACCATCTACAAGGTGGGAGAGGGTGAATGTGTGAGTACACTTGACTACTCATTAAAAAACAGTCGCACCCCGGCCACTCCCTCTTCTCCCCTCTCACATCAGGCAAAAGATACAGAAGTGTGAAAATGTACACCTCCAGAACCTTGGTACACGTGGCAATAAACTAAACTGCACTATTCATAATCAAGTTCAATTTTTAAAGCAGCCACAAAACACTGCAGATGTTGAAATCGTAATAAAAAAACAGGTACAATGGTAGGGAATTGAAGAATACAGTTGAACAGATGGATCTGGGTATAACCGTGCATAGTTCCTTGAAGGTGGAATCTCATATAGATAGGATGGTAAAGAAATCGTTTGGTATGCTAGCCTTTATAAATCAGAGCATTGAGTATAGAAGCTGGGATGTAATGTTAAAATTGTACAAGGCATTGGTGAGACCAAATCTGGAGTATGGTGTACAATTTTGGTCGCCCAATTATAGGAAGGATGTCAACAAAATAGAGAGAGTACAGAGGAGATTTACTAGAATGTTGCCTGGGTTTCAACAACTAAGTTACAGAGATAGGTTGAATAAGTTAGGTCTTTATTCTCTGGAGCACAGAAGGTTAAGGGGGGACCTGATAGAGGTCTTTAAAATGATGAGAGGGATAGACAGAGTTGTTGTGGATAAGCTTTTCCCTTTGAGAATAGGGGAGATTCAAACAAGAGGACATGACTTCAGAATTAAGGGACAGAAGTTTAGGGGTAATATGAGGGGGAACTTCTTTACGCAGTGAGTGGTGGCGGTGTGGAATGAGCTCCCAGTGGAAGTGGTGGAGGCAGGTTCATTGGTATAATTTAAAAATAAATTGGATAGGCATATGGATGAAAAGGGAATGGAGGTTTATGGTATGAGTGCAAGCAGGTGGGACTAAGGGGAAAAAGAAAATTTGTTCGGCATGGACTTGTAGGGCCGAGATGGCCTGTTTCCGTGCTGTAATTGTTATATGGTTATATGGTTATAGGTGTGAAGAAGGATCTAACCTGAAGCATCATCTGTCCATTTCCCTCCACAGATGATGTCTGGAACCACTGCATATCCCCAGCACTTTGTTTTTCCCTCATTTCTTTAAGCACATCCATGAGAATTTCTCTTAATTACAGTCTATACTTTGTATAAAATCACAAGAGGAATAGAGAAGGTAGACACAAGGAGTCACTTGCCCTGATAGCGTGAATTGAGAAGCAGAGGACATACGTTCAAGGTGAAGGGGAAAAGATTTAATAGGAAACTGATGGAATAAGCTGCTGAAGGAGATCACTGAGGCAGGGACTATCACAACATTAAAGATACAATCAGGCAGGTGCGTGGATAGTACAGGTTTAGAGGTATGCGGGCCAAACGCAGGCACGTGGGACTAGTATAGATGGGACATATATGGACAAGTTGAGCAGAAGGGCCTATTTCCATGCTGTAGAATTTGCCACACAAGTCAAAAGTCACACATAAGGATAGTCCCTTGAACATACAACTGCTATTACTATTCCTTCCTAAAGGCAAGCTGACTCACATATGTTAGATGCTTTGTAAAAAACATTAAATGAGTTGCCTTTAGTAATAAACATTTCCATAGAGGCCATTCTTAGAGGCCATTCATTACATGGATTATTTGACACCAGGGGAACGATGGAGGCAAAGGAAACACAAGAGAGTATTACAGAGCATACAATAAGATTATGTTCATGAGTGATAGGACTAGAGTCAGGCCATTCAGCCCATCGTCAATTCCGCCATTAAATCATGGCTGATCTATCTCTCCCTCCTAACCCCATTCCTACTGCCTTCTCCCCATAACCCCTGACATTCATACTAATCAAGAATCCATCTATCTTTTCCTTAAATATATATATTGACTTGACCTCCACAACTTTCTGTGGCAATGAATTCCACAGATTCACCACCCGCTGACTAAAGAAATTCCACCTCATGTCCTTCCTAAAGGATTGTCCTTTTATTCTGTGGCCTCTGGTCCTATACTCTCTCACCAGTGGAAACATCATCTCCATATCCACTCTATCCAAGCCTTTCACTATAATAAAACAAATCCTTCCGATTTCATACAAAGATTTGCATTAACAAATCCTTCTGATTTAATGCAAATATTTGGTAGTTATATTCCAATTAGAAAGGGCCGATAGTTATTAAACAAGGCTGAATGCTGTATTTGAGGAGTTTCAAAGAAAGCAATAAATCTGCTCAAAAGCAAACTTATCTGCTTCCAGCTAACATGCTGCTAAAAAAGGATTTTAAATATGTTGCTGACTGAAAAAAAATGGTGATTGAAAAGTAGTTTTCCTATCATCAGCGGTTTACGTGACTTTAACAGATTCTCTAAATGTTCTTTAAAGCCCATCTGGTGTGTACCATGGATATTACAAGACGTTAAAAAATTGTTTATCAAGTTGCAAATAGAATTTAGGATAAATAGCAGTCTTTACTTACTTACACTTTTGTTTTTCACTGCCCTGTTGCACAGCATGAGGAGACGACTATTCAGCTATTTTAGTTAGTGATAGCTGGGTTGTATCATAGCTCCGTTTACCCACCTTCTCACACATCTGTGGGGGGAGTAGCAGGAAGCCAATGCTTCAGTGTTGGACAGTATTAGAGCAGAGCTGAGATCCTGATGTCAGAAAGGGAAGCTGGATTATTAAATGCATATTTTGTATCAATTTTTACTAAGGGCAACATTGTGGCACAGCGGTAGAGTTGCTGCCTTACAGTGCCAGAGACCCGAGTTCGATCCTGACAACGGGTGCTGTCTGTACGGAGTTTGTACGTTCTCACCGTGACCACGTGGGTTTCCTCTGGGTGGTCCTGTTTCCTCCCACACACCAAAGGCTTATACGTTTGGAGGTGAAATGGCTTGGCATAATTGTAAATTGTCCCTAATATGTGTAGAATAATGTTAATGTGCGGGGATCACTGGTTGATACGGACCCGGTGGGCTGAATGCCTGTTTCACTAAACTAAAGTAAAAAGATGTTTCCATAATCTCAAAGTGGAAATAAGTGAAGTCAAGTGGAGTTTATTGCCAAATGCACAAATACAATGAGGTTCAGGTACAATGACAATCCTCAGACACAAGGCACAGCAGGTGCTGGAATCTTGAGCAAGACACAAAGTGCTGGAGAAACTCATCGGATCTGGCAGCATCCGTGGAGGGAATAAATTGCTAATGTTTCAGGTTCATAACCTTCTTGAGAACAATAGTAAGATTAAACGAGAACTTACCAGTTTGAAGTTTGACCGTTATTTTATGAGGAGTAACGTTGAGGGAATACGTGAAGAACCCCGCCAGGACGCATGTGTGTCATTCTTCAAAGCAGCGGTATGAAATCACAGATAACTGTAATGACTAAACATAGTAAGATTAGAGAAGAGATACCAGTTGAGTATATGATCAAGGGTGGGAGCGGAGGGCACGTATTCCCTCAACGTTAGTCCTCATAAAATAACGATCAAACTTCAAACTGGTAAGTTCTCGTTTAATCTTACTATTTTACTTCGGAGTCATGTGAGTGACTACGTGAAGATTTTAAAGCTCTGTGATTTCATGCCGTTGAAACGAGTCCATGCAGCACATCTGCCTTGATTATGGGGAAAATTACATTACAGAACTTAAATTTGTTTCTGCAAATGTTCCAGGTTCAATGACTGGTTTGTTATAAAGTCATTGGAAAGTGTCCTCCGTTGACCATCCTGCTGTCTTGAGGATTTGGTCCATAGGAACGTCCAACTTCATAGCTGCCAATGTAGCTGCAGCCCTGGTGGAGTGAGATTTAAAAATGCTAGTGTCTACTCCAGCCTTTATTAGGACCTGTTTTAGCCATCTAGAGAGGTTCTGGACTGTCACTGTTTTGAGTGGCTGTTTGTAGCTGATTAAAGTGACATTTCTTTCCCTCTGATGATCTTAGTATACTCCATATATAATAGTAAGTGTGTTACAATACAGAGACGGCCCTGAATTCTGTTTTTAGGCCTGCTGACCCCTGTCTGTTCTGTTTGACTATTTCATTGATTTGAAAAGTTAAATTTCCAGACGAAATAATCATGTTGTCCAGCCTTAGTTTCTGTAGTGACTGGACATTTTGTGCCGTGACCAAGGCCATCAGCATGACTGTTTTCATAGTCATTTTCTGTAGGGACAGAGCTGTAGCTGGAGACCAGTTTCTTAACATGGTCAGTACAATGCTCACATCCCATATTTGGGAGTACCTGGTTCTTGGGGATTAACATTAAAATGCCTCTCATGAGTTTGGTTACCATGGTGTGTCCCGACAGAATGCCGCTCTGTTCCTTGCCACAGGTATGTTGACAGAGCACTTCTGGCGCAGTTGATGGCACTATGACTGAGCCTCTCATCGTAATGCAGGCTTGCCAGGAATTCCAGAACAGACGGGATGTTCATAGATCTGTGGGTGATGTTTATTGTTGTGAAAGTACTTCCCATTTCTTGATGACACCAAGTACTGTTTTTTGGTGGACTGTCTGTGGGCCGCTGAAATAATATCCACTGTTCGGTCCGTCAGTCCCAGGTGTAGTAGAGGTGCTTTCAACTCTATAAATTAATAGGTTTATATAATTATGACATGGGTAACTACCCCTTGTTGTGGGATGAACCAGTAACTTAGTTCTATGATGGATGGCGATGCATGGTTCTAAAACCATGTCGTGTATCACCGGGACCCATGGTTGAGTAGGCCAATCGGGTACTATCAAAATATCAGACTTTCCTAAATACCCGACTAATGAGGCAGAAGGAGGGAATGCATAAATAAATAATCCCCCAATGCAGCGAAAATGCATCTGTAGCCACTGCCCCAGGTTCTGGTTCCCATGAACATAATTCGATAACTGGTGAGAGCATGGATGCGAATAGGTCGATATCTGGTGTTCCATACCGTGCTGTAATTTCAGCAATACATTTTTTATCCAACATCCATTCAGTGTTTTTCATAGATTAGCGTGACCTGTTGTCTGCCACTAGATTCAGTTTACCTGGTAAGTAGGTAGCTGATATCCAAATATCTCTCTGGGTACACTATTGCCAAATTGTGTTGGCCAGATTGTCACATGATGTCGATATGTTTCCACCCATATGGGTGATATATGCTACCACGGTGGTGTTGTCAATATGTAGTCTAACATGCTGGTGATTTAACCCAGAACAATATGACTTAAGGCCATGGAATGCACTCAACATTCCCAGGTAGTTTATGCCCAGTGTTTGTAATAATGATGCCTCCTGTGCATTCCATCTCCCCCACAGCTGGAGATGGAATTGGTAGCACCCTAACCAAGTGCACTGGCATCAGTATGTAGTTCCATAGACACACATACACACACACATATACACACACATACACATACACACACAAACACACACACATGAATATACACTCGCACACTCACACACACTCACACGCACATTCCCACACACATACACACACACTCGCACATGCACACTCACACACACACATCCACACACACACACTGATAAACACACACACACTCACATCCACACACAAACACACACACACACACTCATAAACACACACTCACACTCGCACACACGCACAATCAAACGCTCACACACACACACGCACTGACATCCACACACATGAATACACACACACATACACACACTCACACATGCACACACTCACTCACACACACACACACTCACACACACACTCACACACACACACACACACACACACACACACACACACACACACACACACACACACACACACACACACACACTCACACACATCCACACACACTCACACACACATACACACTCACACACACACACACACACACCCACACCCACACACAAGCACACACACACACACACACACATACACACACACACACACACACACACACACATGAACACACACCCACACACACACACACACACCCACACCCACACACACTCACACACACACATGAATACACACACATGCACACACATTCTCATACACACTCACGCACACTTACACACACTCACACACACACGCTCACACATACACACATACTCACACACACACATGAATGTATGCACACACACACACTCTTACACACACTCACACACACACACACACACACACTCACACATACACAAATACACACTCACACATGCACACACACACACACACACACCCACACACACGCACTCACATGCACACACACTCACATGCACACACTCACAGACACTTACACGGACACACACTCACTCACACACACACATACATACACACACACACATGAATACAAACCCGCACACACACACACTCACCCATACACATACAAACCCCCCACACACACACACTCCCATACACACACACTTACACACACATACACACACACACACACACACATGCACACACACTCACATACACACTCACACACACACACCCACACACACACATACATACAAACCCCCCCCACACACACACACATACTCACAAAACACATACACACAAACCCAATGCACACATACACTCACACACACACATATGCATACACACATACACACACAAATACATACACACACTCACACACACATATACCACAAACATACCCCTGCACACACTTACACACACACACACAAACATTCACCCACTCACACACATACACATATGCAAACATACACATATACGCACAGCCTCACACACACCACACACACACACAACTACACACCCACATGTACACGCTCCTACACACGTGTTTGTGTATCAATGATCAATGTTATTCCGGTCTGTCGTGAGGCTCACTCTAGTCATGGTCATTGCCCAACCAGCCCAATGCACCAACCCACCCCCCAGCTGAGATATCCCCCCATGTTCCCGCTGACCATCAATCACCCATTCACAATAGTTCTATACTATCCCACTTTCTCATCCACTCCCTACACACTAGGGGGACATTTATGGAGGGCCAATTAACCTACAAACCCATATGCCTTTGGGATCTGGGATGAAGCCGGAGCACCGAGAGAAGACCCATGTAGTCACAGGGAGAACGTGCAAACTCCGTACAGACAGCAACTAAGGTGTGGATCGAAGCTGAATTTCTGGCGCTGTGAGGCAGAACATTCCACAGCCACATTGTAAAGATTTGTTCTGCTTGACATATGGTGCCAGTCAGCTGCCATAGCTAATATTGGCTGCTCTATTGACAGTGAAGTTACTGCTTGAAGTTTGTAGGCATGAACTGCAATCTGAGAGTAACCAGATAATCATGTTTTGTGATATTCTTTTTTATAAATGAATAATAGTTTAGTGAAAAATAGTTTTTGTGAATAATAATTTAGTTTAGTTTAAAGACAGTGTGGAAACAGGCCCTTCAGCCCACCGTGTCCGCACCGACCAGCGATACCCGCACACTAGCGCTATCCTACACACACTAGGGACAATTACACTTATACCAAGTCAACTAACCTCCAAACCTGTATGTTTGGAGTGTGGTAGGAAACCGAAGATCTCGGAGAAAACTCACGCAGGTTACGGGGAGAACGTACTAACTCCATACAGACAGCACCCGTAGTCGGGATCGACGCCAGGTCACCGGTGCTGCAAGTTCTGTAAGGCAGCAACTCTACCACTGCACCGCCATGCCAGCCCCAGTGATTACTCATTCACTGAGGAATAAATGTCGGCTGCAACATTACTGTAAATGGCTGGAGATGTTAATTCATTTTGAGAATGAAGAGAAAAACTTGTGTAGGATGGTGGTTAGGCAGATACAATGGCGGTGTTTAAGAGACTATTGGATAGGCATATGGACATGCAGGGAATGGAGGGATATGGATTATGTACAGGCAGATAAGAGTTGGTATTGCCATTATGTGTAAGAAGGAACTGCAGATGCTGGTTTAAACTGAAGATAGACACAAAAAGCTTGAGTAACTCAGCGGGACAGGCAGTATCTCTGGAAAAAAGGATTAGGTGACATTTGGAGTCAAGATTATAAACGTCGCCTATTCCTTCTCTCCAGAGATGCTGTCTGAGCCGCTGAGTTTCTCCAGCATTTTTGTGTCCATCTTCAAAAAGTACAACCTGTCAACAACCAAGTGCAGAGCTCTCAAGTTTAGAGAGGATGTCAGTCTAGAAAGCACTGGAGAATGTGCCCAGACCTATTGGCAACACTGTGCTAAATTAATCCAATCTGCTTTGAAAGCCAGCTCTCCATAGCACTGAGGAATGAAGCAAGGAGGCATTTGATCCAACTTGTAATAAGACTGTAAACCCAAGAGTAAAAGTCGCATCATCCTGATTGATTGAAGAAGAAATTGACAAGTGGACCAAGCATTGCAAAGGCCTCATTAGCTGTGATGCATCATTGCGGCTTCCTGCGATGCAGCAACTGAACCATGCAACTCGCAAAGATTTGGAACAAAGAGCTGTCAAAGAAACTGTGGCTTGGAAATTAGCCAAAGACGACGGGACACGTCCGGAGTCACTTGTGTGACTTCCATGCATTCCCCTGTGCCTGCTGGTAGGAAAGTCAAATGCCCAGGAGCTGAAGGATGTAATGGTAATTACAGTACACTAACATAACGACATGGGGCAGAGGCGACACAGGCAACCACTCAAGAATGTTTCTGCAAGTGGCTTGGCAAGGGTCTTGCAATGAAAACAAGTGGCAGAGACTGAATTCCACATTCCATGGTCCTCATGCTGTGGATGTAGCATGAAAAAGGTCCTGAACATCACACGTTTATCTTTGTTATATTTACTGACCTACAAAATGCCTTTGGCACATGGGGCGGAACAGAGTTGCAGCGGTAGAGTTGCTGCCGTGCAGCGCCAGAGACCCAGGTTCGATCCTGACTAAGGGAGCTGTCTGCACCAGAGTTTGTACGTTCTGGTCATGACCCACGTGTCCAGGTGCTCCGGCTCCCTCCCACACTCCAAAGATGTACAGATTTGTAGGTTAATTGGCCTTGCTAAAATTGTAAATTGTCCTTAGGACAGTGTGTAGGACAGTGTTAGTGTACGGGGATCGCTGGTCGGCCCGAATTATGTGGACCGAAGGGCCTGTTTCCGCATTATATCGCTAAACTAAACTAAATGTAGCATAAATGCCATACATACATAGAGTACATGTAATTATCATAGGTAGACACAAAAAGCTGGATTAACTCAGCGGGCCAGACAGGATCTCTGGAGAAAAGGAATAGGTGACGTTACTGAAGGAGGATCTCGACCCGAAACATCAGCTGTTCTTTTTCTCCAGAGATGCTGTCTGACCTGTTGAGTTACTCCAGCTTTTTTTGTCTATCGTCAGTCTTGGCATTATGTTCTGCAAAGACTTTGTGGGACAAAGGACCTATTCCTCTTCTGTACTGTTCAGTGGTCTCTTTCTATGTATCCAACTACACCCTGTAACTCAAGCCTGCAAACCCCAGTGGCATCCCGGTGAATCTCTTCACAGGTTTCAAAGGCCTTTTATTGTCACATGTACCAATGCAGTGATATGCAAATTACCATACAGCTATACCAAACAAAAGCAACAAGGCACACAACAGTGACATTGTTAATTCAGAAACAATGGATCTGAACTTAAAGAAAGGTAACATTTCGTGTATGAGACGTGAATTGGCCAAGATTGACTGGCAATTAATTCTAAAAGGGTTGACGGTGGATATGCAATGGAAGACATTTAAAGACTGCATGGATGAACTACAAAAATTGTTCATCCCAGTTTGGCAAAAGAATAAATCAGGGAAGGTAGTACATCCATGGATAACAAGGGAAATCAGGGATAGTATCAAAGCGAAGGATGATGCGTACAAATTAGCCAGAAAAAGCAGCATACCAGAGGACTGGGAGAAATTCAAAGACCAGCAGAGGAGGACAAAGGGCTTAATTAGGAAAGGAAAAATAGATTATGAAAGAAAACTGGCAAGGAACATAAAAACTGACTGCAAAAGTTTTTATAGATATGTGAAAAGAAAGAGATTAGTTAAAACAAATGTAGGTCCCTTGCAGTCAGAAACAGGGGAGTTGATCATGGGGAACAAGGATATGGCGGACCAATTGAATAACTACTTTGGTTCCGTCTTCACTAAGGAAGACATAAATAATTTGCCGGAAATAGCAGGGGACCACGGGTCAAAGGAGTTGGAGGAATTGAGTGAAATCCAGGTTAGCCGGGAAGTGGTGTTGGGTAAATTGAATGGATTAAAGGCCGATAAATCCCCAGGGCCAGATAGGCTGCATCCCAGAGTACTTAAGGAAGTAGCTCCAGAAATAGTGGATGCATTAGTAATAATCTTTCAAAACTCTTTAGATTCTGGAGTAGTTCCTGAAGATTGGCGGGTAGCAAACGTAACCCCACTTTTTAAGAAGGGAGGGAGAGAGAAAATGGGGAATTACAGACCAGTTAGTCTAACATCGGTAGTGGGGAAACTGCTAGAGTCAGTTATTAAAGATGGGATAGCAGCACATTTGGAAAGTGGTGAAATCATTGGACAAAGTCAGCATGGATTTACGAAAGGTAAATCATGTCTGACGAATCTTATAGAATTTTTCGAGGATGTAACTAGTAGCGTGGATAGGGGAGAACCAGTGGATGTGGTGTATCTGGACTTCCAGAAGGCTTTCGACAAGGTCCCACATAAGAGATTAGTATACAAACTTAAAGCACAAGGCATTGGGGGTTCAGTATTGATGTGGATAGAGAACTGGCTGGCAAACAGGAAGCAAAGAGTAGGAGTAAACGGGTCCTTTTCACAATGGCAGGCAGTGACTAGTGGGGTACCCCAAGGCTCAGTACTGGGACCCCAGCTATTTACAATATATATTAATGATCTGGATGAGGGAATTGAAGGCAATATCTCCAAGTTTGCGGATGACACTAAGCTGGGGGGCTGTGTTAGCTGTGAGGAGGATGCTAGGAGACTGCAGGGTGACTTGGATAGGCTGGGTGAGTGGGCAAATGTTTGGCAGATGCAGTATAATGTGGATAAATGTGAGGTTATCCATTTTGGTGGCAAAAATAGGAAAGCAGACTATTATCTAAATGGTGGCAGATTGGGAAAGGGGAGATGCAGCGAGACCTGGGTGTCATGGTACACCAGTCATTGAAGGTAGGCATGCAGGTGCAGCAGGCAGTAAAGAAAGCGAATGGCATGTTAGCTTTCATTGCAAAAGGATTTGAGTATAGGAGCAGAGAGGTTCTACTGCAGTTGTACAGGGTCTTGGTGAGACCACACCTGGAGTATTGCGTACGGTTTTGGTCTCCAAACCTGAGGAAGGACATTATTGCCATAGAGGGAGTGCAGAGACGGTTCACCAGACTGATTCCTGGGATGTCAGGACTGTCTTATGAAGAAAGATTGGATAGACTTGGTTTATACTCTCTAGAATTTAGAAGATTGAGAGGGGATCTTATAGAAACTTACAAAATTCTTAAGGGGTTGGACAGGCTAGATGCAGGAAGATTGTTCCCGATGTTAGGGAAGTCCAGGACAAGGGGTCACAGCTTAAGGATAAAGGGGAAATCCTTTAAAACCGAGATGAGAAGAACTTTTTTCACGCAGAGAGTGGTGAATCTCTGGAACTCTCTGCCACAGAGGGTAGTTGAGGCCAGTTCATTGGCTATATTTAAGAGGGAGTTAGATGTGGCCCTTGTGGCTAAGGGGATCAGAGAGTATGGAGAGAAGGCAGGTACGGGATACTGAGTTGGATGATCAGCCATGATCATATTGAATGGCGGTGCAGGCTCGAAGGGCCAAATGGCCTACTCCTGCACCTAATTTCTATGTTT
The DNA here is from genome assembly GCF_028641065.1 of Leucoraja erinaceus. Lineage (NCBI taxonomy): Eukaryota > Metazoa > Chordata > Chondrichthyes > Rajiformes > Rajidae > Leucoraja > Leucoraja erinaceus. Next base: position 2,384,677 of record NC_073402.1, on the reverse strand, counting down.
CTAACTATATAAAAGTTAACATAAACATTCACCATAGCGATTCCCCACATTCTTCACTGTGATTGAAGACAAAAAAGATCAACCTTCTTCCTCTTTATTTTCCTGCCATTGGGGCAGTCGAACCATCCGTCGGGGTGGTCAAAACTCCTGAGGCTTGGAGTTCCCGAGGTCGGTTTCTGACCATAGGTCACGAGCTCAGTGATGTAGAGTCTGCAGATACCCACGATTGATCCCTGGCAAAGGGATTGCAGGCTCCGCGATATTAAAGTCCCATATGCTCCCCGTAGTGGAGCTCACAAAAGTTGGTCTCCAGCAAAGGCCGCCAATTCCTCGATGTTAGGCCGCAGTGCAGACAGCGATACGATACAGGAAAAAATCACATCTCCATTGAGGTATCAAACAAGAGGACATGACTTCAGAATTAAGGGACAGAAGTTTAGGGGTAATATGAGGGGGAACTTCTTTACGCAGAGAGTGGTGGCGGTGTGGAATGAGCTCCCAGTGGAAGTGGTGGAGGCAGGTTCATTGGCATCATTTAAAAATAAATTGGATAGGCATATGGATGAGAAGGGAATGGAGGGTTATGGTATGAGTGCAGGCAGGTGGGACTAAGGGGAAAAAAAATTGTTCGGCACGGACTTGTAGGGCCGAGATGGCCTGTTTCCGTGCTGTAATTGTTATATGGTTATATGGATTAGAAAAAGTTCCCCCCAACACCCCCACCCCGCACATAAACATAAACATAATACAAAACAAGCCGAAGAACACTAAAAACATACATTTAACACTTTCTATTAAAACACAAAGAAGGAAGGGACAGACAGACTGTTGCAGAGGCAGCCATTGCTGGCATCACCCGGTGCATCGTTTCCAAAATAATGTTACATTTCTTATAGCTGTGCAACCAGAACTTTATATAGTACCCCAAATGTGGTCTCACCAATGACTTGTACACCTGCATTCTGACATGCCAACGTTTGTAGTCAATACCCTTCCCAATTAAAACGGTGGCACAGCGATAGAGTTGCTGACTTACAACGGTTACGCCAGAGACCTGGGTTTGATCCTGGCTATGGGTGCTGTCTGTACGGAGTTTGTACGTTCTCCGCATGATTGCAGGGGTTTTCTCCGAGTTATTCGGTTTCCTCCCACACTAATTGGCCTGGTAAAAATTTAAATTGTCCTTAGTTTGTGTAGGATAGTGTTAGTGTGCAGGGATCGCTGGTCGGTGTGGACGGAGGGCCAAAAGGCTGCTTCCGTGCTGTATCTGAACTAATTTAAACAAAATGACTTCCTCAACACAGTCTATGTGACCAGCCACTTTCTCGTAAAGATACGATTAAATGCAATGTTAAATAAAGCAGGTACCTGTTACAGAATGCATGTCAGTAGATCGCTGATGTTATCTCAACACACTTAGCCTCGATGGGAAAATGAGCAAGTTACATTTGTAAACCCGAACAACTTCAGCACGATAATGGCTGTACATTTGTGTGTGTGTGTCCCCTGTGTGTTGTGGAAATTGGGTCAGATATTCCAAGCAGGAGTAAGGATGGAAAAGCCTTCGCGTTTGGGTCCACATGGAATTAATGATTAGATCCTTGGGAGAACGTACCTGCTACCTACGGAAATTGGTTGCAAAAGTGGTATTAAAGTACATTTCAGATACTCATAGATTAAAGGTTTCAGAGGACAAATTAAATAATGTGACTGAGTATATTATACTACAGAAGGTGCCTGGAACTGAACATTTTCACATGTGAATGGTGGTTATAGCCAAGTGCATTACCAAACCCAGGTTAACTGCGAATAAATATATTCTATGTAGATTAGTCTCCGAGTATATTGCTCTGCACAGATTAAAGTGATGGAGCCATGGTTATGTTCAGGGTGAAAAGAACAGGTATTTGATTATTTAAGAAGGAACTGCAGATGCTGGAAAAATCGATGGTAGACACAAATGCTGGAGAAACACAGCGGGTGAGGCAGCATCTATGGAGCGAAGGAAATAGGTGACGTTTCGGGTCTCGACCGGAAGCGTCACCTATCCATTCACTCTATAGATGCTGCCTCACCCGCTGAGTTTCTCCAGCATTTTCGTCTACCTTAGGTATTTAATTCTGCGCAGTTTAGGTGGTGAGTGTATTAATCTAAGTACCCGAGTGGCAATGGTAGAGTTATTGCTCTGCAGCGCCGGAGACCAGGGTTTGATCCTGACTATGGGTGCTGTCTGCACGGAGTCTGTAAATTCTTCCCGTGACCTGCGTGGGTTTTCTCCGAGTTCTTCAGTTTCCTCCCACATTTCAAAGACGTCCAGGTTTGTAGGTTAATTGGCTTGGTGTAAATGTTTTAAATAATTCCCTAGTTTGGGATAGTGTTCATGTGCGGGGTTCGCTGGTCAGTCGGCAAGAGGGCCTGTTTCCATGCTGTATCTCTAAACTAAACAAAACTAAGTTCATGGTGAATTTGTGCTTTATTCTGTGGAGATTGGGTTTGACCGATTCTGCTTTTTTTTTTGGACTCGTGTTATGCCAGGAGTTTTGACCTCTTAATTCTTCATTCTTAATTCAAACATTATCTGATAGCATTTTTCATATTTATTTATTTATTGGGATCAGTGTGATGTGCTTTGTGAATTGACTGCTCCCCATTCATCTAAACCAGTACCACAGAAAAACATAGGCTTACATTCCCAATCAGAGGAAGCATCTATATGCTGCCAAATTCCAGACAAATACGTCTATCTTGTAAAACCTGCTGTGATTAATCAATGATAGTCACTAAAAGCTGCAGTAAGTCAACGGGTCAGGCAGCATCTCTGGAGAAATGGAAAAGGTGTTGTTTCGGGTCGAGACCCTTGATCAGACTGAGAGCCAGGGGAAAGGGAAATGAGAGATATAGACAGTGCTGTACAGAGATATAGACCAAATGAATGAAAGATATGCAAAAAAGAAACGATGACAAAGGAAACTGGCCATAGTTAGCTGTGAACTGGATGAAAACAGTGAGTCTCAGCAAGACGACTTTGTAGCTGGTATGAATTGGGTGGTGGAGGGATGGAGACAGAGGGAATGCATGGGTTACTTGAAGCTAGAGAAATCAAGATTCATACTGCTTGGTTTTAAGCTCCTCAAGCGAAATTTGAGGTGCTGTTCCTCCAATTTGCATTTGGCCTCACTCTGACAATGGAGGAGTCCTAGGGCAGAAAGGGAAGGGGATTAAAGTGTTTGGCAACCGGGAGATGAGGTAGGTCCAGCCGTTCTGAGCGAAGGTGTTCAGCGAAACAATCACCCAGTCTACGTTTGGTCTCACCGATGTATACGAGTCTACACCTTGAATATCGGTTACGATTATAAAATACAACATGGAAACAATCCTTCAGCCCATCGGTTCCATGCCGACCATCATTCACCCATTTGCACCAGTTAACCTATTTTCTCATCTGGGGGAATTTATACAGGCTATAAATCCGCACTTGGAACATGGGAGGAAAGTGGAGCACTCGAAAGAAACCTGCGCGGTCACAGGGATAACGTACAAACGCCACACAGACCGTACCCGAGGTCGGGATCGAACGTGAAATTCTGGTGCTGTGAGGCAGCAGCTCCACCAGATGCACCACTGTGCCACCCTGGTTGATTGTCGTCCTGGCCTGGGTGTATTGATATGGAACGCGGGCACCATCATTGCACTCCCCTGTCTTGCGAACTCCACTCTAAGAGTGTGTAAAGCAGAATAACCTACATGTAACATCCGTGTTGGGCAGGGACTGCATTTCACATTTCATTCTCACTCGCACTTCCTGCCCTCCAAGCTATGCACTTCTTTCTGACCCGCTGCTCTCTGCTCCAGTTACTGCAGGACACATTTTTATTCTTGTCATAACCTTCAGTTAATTTTAGTCTCTCCATAGACTCTAAACCGAAGTTGGCTGATTCCTCAGCCGACTGGCTGCATTCATGGACAGGACTAAAGATGGAAAATTAACTTACTGACATAAATCATTTGATAAGCTCTCATACTAAATTGACACTTTTTTTCCATTCCAAGGACTTTATTCAACAATTCCATATTACAATGTACCACAAGTACATAAACGTTCAATGGTCACATTACATCAAGCAGTCAATATAGTACAATGGTGCAATCTACAATGTCCTCAACCCCCTGTGGCAACCAGTGTTCACGGAAGGTCTCCAGAGTCCCTGTGGACACCGTGTGTTCCCTCTCCAGGGACACGTGAGCACAGACGTAGGCACGGAAGAGGGGCAGGCAGCCAATTCCAGCATGACCATCGACCGCCCGTTGCTTGGGCCAGCGAATGGCCATCTTGGCCAGGCCCAGGAGCAAACTGACAACCCCCCCCCCCCCCCCCCGATCGGCTCTCCTTACTCCCTGCCTTGTGCCCAAACACCAGGATCGTGGGATTAAAATGCAGCCAAAACTTGAGGAACAACCCCTTCAGATATTGGTACAGGGGCAGCAACCTCACACACTCCATATACACATGGAACACGGTCTCTTCCTTGCCGCAGAAGTTACAGGTGGCCGGCGAGTTTGTGAACTGACTCAAAAGTTTATTACACACCACCGCTCTGTGCAACACTCTCCAGCCCAGGTCACCAATGTACAGTGGGACAACTCCCTTGTAGAGAGCCCCCACTGGGAACCTCCCCCGCCTTCGGGTGGTAACACGGATCGCCAAGGTGTGTCCGGACAGAAGATGAAGACAAGGAGGTGCAGAATGTGCAGGAGCATTCTGTACCATATGCGTCTCTTCGCATCATGAAACGGCATGTTGAGCATCTCAGAAAGGCGGCTCATGTTGTGTGGAGCCGGTGCCCGAGGAATATCCCGGCGCCTAGACCCGATGAGCAGATCTGACGGGGCGGGTGAAAGCTCAGTCAGAACCACTCTAGGCGCGCGCCCCTCCTCGACACCCGCCATGACAGAGTGAGGACCGGCCACTCCCGCAGCCACAACATCCCCCTCCCTTCGTGGAGCAACATGCTGGCTGAAAACAACCAAATTCCTCACTCTTAGCACATCACGATAGAAAATAGGCAAGCCCCTTAAGCCGGGTCTACTGATGCCCGCCACCAGGAGCTGCGAGACCCCTCTTAGGCAACGACCCCGACGGAAAAATAGGTGGCCAGAGCATGCCATCTGGGGTGGTTCTGTACATACATATACCTCCACAGGGTCCTGAGACGCACGCAAACAAGGGCTGGCCGCCCTCCTCTAACGGGAGACTGAGGGCCACTGCGGAAACCCAGTACTTCTTATCACCCCAATAGAAATCCACCGGCTTCTTCTGTATTGTAGTTGCAAAGATAGAGGGCAGGACAAGAGTAGCCAGCCGGTACCATAACATGGAGGCCACCAGCTGGTTTATGACCAGCAGCCTACCCTGGAAAGAAAGAACTTCAAGCAGGCCTGACCAGTGCCCCAGCTGGGCGATGATTTTCATTTCCAACTCCTGCCAGTTCGCCGGCCAAGCATCTTCAGTGGGACTCAGGTACACCCCCAGATAGAGGAGGTGCATGATGCTCCACGCATACGATGTCATCTGCTCCGGCAGGAAATCTACCTGCCACTGGCCCACTAAAAGTCCAGAGCACTTACTCCAGTTAGTCCTGGCAGAAGACGCAGCCGAGAAAATCTTCTGGCAATCACGCATCCTCCGCAGGTCACCAGGATCAGTGAATGTAAGGATTACATCATCGGCATACGCTGAAAGAAGCACCTTCACCCCCGGGCCAGGTAGGGCCAGGCCTGTCAACCTCCTCGGAAGAAGTCACAGGAACGGCTCCACACAGAACGAGTTCAACTGACCAGACATGGGGCACCCCTGACGGACCCCCTTCCCAATATGAATGGGAGCCAACAGCGCTCCAACAAGACACTCCACTGGAGTGTACAAAAGCCACACCCGCACTACAAATTGGGGTCCAAATCCGAATGCTGGCAACATCCCTAAGATGTAGTCATGCTCTGCCCTATCAAAAGCCTTCTCCTGATCAAGAGACAGAAAAGCAGCTGACTGATCAGTACCCTGGGCTAGATGAATCAGGTCCCTAACCATAGAAACATAGAAACATAGAAATTAGGTGCAGGGGTAGGCCATTCGGCCCTTCGAGCCGGCACCGCTATTCAATATGATCATGGCTGATCATCCAACTCAGTATCCCGTACCTGCCTTCTCTCCATACCCTCTGATCCCCTTAGCCACAAGGGCCACATCTAACTCCCTCTTAAATGTAGCCAATGAACTGGCCTCAACTACCCTCTGTGGCAGAGAGTTCCAGAGATTCACCACTCTCTGTGTGAAAAAAGTTTTTCTCATCTTGGTTTTAAAGGATTTCCCCCTTATCCTTAAGCTGTGACCCCTTGTCCTGGACTTCCCCAACATCGGGAACAATCTTCCTGCATCTAGCCTGTCCAACCCCTTAAGAATTTTGTAAGTTTCTATAAGATCCCCTCTCAATCTCCTAAATTCTAGAGAGTATAAACCAAGTCTATCCAGTCTTTCTTCATAAGACAGTCCTGACATCCCAGGATTCAGTCTGGTGAACCTTCTCTGCACTCCATCTATGGCAATAATGTCCTTCCTCAGATTTGGAGACCAAAACTGTACGCAATACTCCAGGTGTGGTCTCACCAAGACCCTGTACAACTGCAGTAGAACCTCCCTGCTCCTATACTCAAATCCTTTTGCTATGAAAGCTAACATCCCATTCGCTTTCTTCACTGCCTGCTGCACCTGCATGCCTACTTTCAATGATTGGTGTACCATGACACCCAGGTCTCGCTGCATCTCCCCTTTTCCTAATCAGCCACCATTTAGATAACGGTCTGCTTTCCTGTTTTTGCCACCAAAATGGATAATAACCTCACATTTATCCACATTACACTGCATCTGCCAAACATTTGCCCACTAACCCAGCCTATACAAGTCACCTTGCAGTCTCCTAGCATCCTCCTCACAGCTAACACTGCCCCCCAGCTTAGTGTCATCCGCAAACTTGGAGATATTGCCTTCAATTCCCTCATCCAGATCATTAATATATATTGTAAATAGCTGGGGTCCCAGCACTGAGCCTTGCGGTACCCCACTAGTCACTGCCCGCCATTGTGAAAAGGACCCGTTTACTCCTACTCTTTGCTTCCTGTTTGCCAGCTAGTTTTCTATCCACATCAATACTGAACCCCCAATGCCGTGTGCTTTAAGTTTGTATACTAATCTCTTATGTGGGACCTCGTCGAAAGCCTTCTGGAAGTCCAGATACACCACATCCACTGGCTCTCCCCTATCCACGCTACTAGTTACATCCTCGAAAATTTCTATAAGATTCGTCAGACATGATTCACCTTTCGTAAATCCATGCTGACTTTGTCCAATGATTTCATCACTTTCCAAATGTGCTGCTATCCCCTCTTTAATAACTGACCCTAGCAGTTTCCCCACCACTGATGTTAGGCTAATTGGTCTGTAATTCCCCGTTTTCTCTCTCCCTCCCTTCTTAAAAAGCAAGGTTACGTTTGCTACCCGCCAATCCTCAGGAACTACTACAGAATCTAAAGAGTTTTGAAAGATTATTACTAATGCATCCACTATTTCTGGAGCTTCTTCCTTAAGTACTCTGGGATGCAGCCTACCTGGCCCTGGGGATTTATCGGCCTTTAATCCATTCAATTTACCCAACACCACTTCCCGGCTAACCTGGATTTCACTCAATTCCTCCAACTCCTTTGACCCTCGGTCCCCTGCTATTTCCGGCAGATTATTTATGTCTTCCTTAGTGAAGATGGAACCAAAGTAGTTATTCAATTGGTCCGCCATATCCTTGTTCCCCATGATCAACTCACCTGTTTCTGACTGCAAGGGACCTACATTTGTTTTAACTAATCTCTTTCTTTTCACATATCTATAAAAACTTTTGCAATCAGTTTTTATGTTCCCTGCCAGTTTTCTTTCATAATCTATTTTTCCTTTCCTAATTAAGCCCTTTGTCCTCCTCTGCTGGTCTCTGAATTTCTCCCAGTCCTCTGGTATGCTGCTTTTTCTGGCTAATTTGTACGCATCATCCTTCGCTTTGATACTATCCCTGATTTCCCTTGTTATCCATGGATGCACTACCTTCCCTGATTTTTTCTTTTGCCAAACTGGGATAAACAATTTTTGTAGTTCATCCATGCAGTCTTGAAATGTCTTCCATTGCATACCCACCGTCAACCCTTTTAGAATTAATTGCCAGTCAATCTTGGCCAATTCACGCCTCATACCCTCAAAGTTACCTTTCTTTAAGTTCAGAACCATTGTTTCTGAATTAACAATGTCACTCTCCATCCAAATGAAGAACTCAACCATATTATGGTCACTCTTGCCCAAGGGGGCACGTACAACAAGACTGCTAACTAATCCTTCCTCATTACTCAATACCCAGTCTAAAATAGCCTTCTCTCTCGTTGACACCTCTACATGTTGATTTAGATAACTATCCCGCATAAGAAATCCTCTTCCTCAGCACCCCTGCCAATTTGATTCACCCAATCTATGTGTAGATAGAAGTCACCCATTATAACTCTTTTGACTTTGTCGAATGCATTTCTAATTTCCTGTTTGATACCATCTCCAACTTCACTACTACTTTTAGGTGGCCTGTACACAACATCCACCAGCGTTTTTCTTTTTTTCTTTTCTTTCATTTTTTATTATTACAGCACGGAAACAGGCCGTCTCGACCCTTCTAGTCCATGCCGAACACATATTCTCCCCTAGTCCCATATACCTGCATTCAGACCATAACCCTCCATTCCTTTCCCGTCCATATAACTATCCAATTTATTTTTAAATGATAAAAACGAACCTGCCTCCACCACCTTCACTGGAAGTTCATTCCACACAGCCACCACTCTCTGAGTAAAGAAATTCCCCCTCATGTTACCCCTAAACCTCTGTTCCTTAATTCTCAAGTCATGTCCCCTTGTTTGAATCTTCCCTACTCTCAGTGGGAAAAGCTTATCCACGTCAACTATGTCTATCCCTCTCATCATTTTAAAGACCTCTATCAAATCCCCTCTTAACCTTCTGCACTCCAAAGAATAAAGCCCTAACTTGTTTCACCTTTCTCTGTAACTTAGTTGCTGAAACCCAGGCAACATTCTAGTAAATCTCCTCTGTACTCTCTCTATTTTGTTGACATCCTTCCTATAATTAGGCGACCAAAATTGTACACCATACTCCAGAATTGGCCTCACCAATGCCTTGTACAATTTTAACATTACATCCCAACTTCTATACTCAATGCTCTGATTTATAAAGGCCAGCACACCAAAAGCTTTCTTTACCACCCTATCTACATCAGATTCCACTTTCAGGGAACCGTGCACGGTTATTCCCAGATCCCTCTGTTCACCTGCATTCTTCAATTCCCTACCATTTACCATGTACGTCCTATTTTGATTTGTCCTGCCCAGATGTAGCACCTCACACTTATCAGCATTAAACTCCATCTGCCATCTTTCAGCCCATTCTTCCAACTGGCATAAATCTCTCTGTAGACTTTGAAAATCTACTTCATTATCCACAACCCCACCTATCTTAGTATCATCTGCATACTTACTAATCCAATTTACCACACCATCATCCAGATCATTGATGTACATGACAAACAACAGTGGACCCAACACAGATCCCTGTGGCACCCCACTAGTCACTGGCCTCCAACCTGACAAACAACCACCCACCATTGCTCTCTGGCATCTCCCATTCAGCCACTGTTGAATCCATCTTGCTACTACACCATTAATACCCAACAATTGAACCTTCTTAAACAACCTTCCATGAGGAACCTTGTCAAAGGCCTTACTGAAGTCCATATATACAACATCCACTGCTTTACCCTCATCAATTTCACGAGTAACCTCTTCAAAAAATTCAAGAAGATTAGTCAAACATGACCTTCCAGGCACAAATCCATGTTGACTGTTCCTAATCAGACCCTGTTTATCCAGATGCGTATATATATATTATCTCTAAGTATCCTTTCCATTAATTTGCCCACCACTGAAATCAAACTAACAGGTCTATAATTGCTAGGCTTATTCTTAGACCCCTTTTTAAACAATGGAACAACATGCGCAGTACGCCAATCCTCGGGGTCTATTCCCGTTTCTAATGACATTTGAAATATTTCTGTCATAGCCCCTGCTATTTCTACACTAACTTCCCACAATGTCCTAGGGAATATCCTGTCCGGACCTGGAGACTTATCCACTTTTATATTTCTCAAACGTTTCAGTACATCCTCTTCTTTGAATCTCATAGTTTCCATAGCTACTCTACTTGTTTCCCTTCCCTCACATAATTCAATATCCTTCTCCTTGGTGAATACCGAAGAAAATAAATTGTTCAATATCTCCCCCATTTCTTTTGGCTCAGCAGATAGCTGTCCACTCTGACTCTCTAATGGACCAGCTTTATCCCTCATTATCCTTTTGCTATTAATATAGCTGTAGAAACCCTTTGGATTTACTTTCACCTTACTTGCCAAAGCAACCTCATATCTTCTTTTAGCTTTTCTAATTGCTTTCTTAAGATTCTTTTTACATTCTTTATACTCCTCAAGCACCTCATTTACTCCATGCTGTCTATAATTATTGTAGATCTCTCTCTTTTTCCGAACCAAGTGTCCAATTTCCCTTGAAAACCATGGCACTTTCCAATTTTTACTATTTCCTTTCAACCGAACAGGGACATAAAGATTCTGTACTCTTAAAATTTCACCTTTAAATGTCCTCCATTTCTCTTCCACATCTTTCCCATAAAACAAACTGTCCCAATTTACTCCTTTTAAATCCTATCGCATTGTGATCACTGGTCCCGAAGTGCTCCCCAACGCATACCTCTGCCACCTGACCCGTCTCATTTCCTAACAGGAGGTCCAGCACCGCCCCTTCTCTAGTAGGTACTTCTATGTATTGCTGCAAAAAACTATCCTGCACACATTTTACAAACTACAACCCATCCAGCCCATTTACAGAATGTGTTTCCCAGTCTATGTGTGGAAAATTGAAATCTCCCACAATCACTACCTTGTGCTTACTACTAATATCTGCAATCTCCTTATATATTTGCTCTTCCAATCCTCGCTCCCCATTTGGCGGTCTATAATACACCCCTATAAGTGTTGCTACCCCTTTCCCATTTCTCAGTTCCATCCAAATAGCCTCCCTAGACGAGCCCTCTAATCTATCCTGCCAAAGCACTGCTGTAATATCTTCCCTGATAAGCAATGCAACACCTCCACCTCTTGCCCCTCCAATTCTATCACACCTGAAGGAACGAAATCCTGGAATATTTAGTTTCCAATCACAGCCCTTGATGTTTCACTGATCGCCACATCATCATACTTCCAGGTGTCAATCCAGGCTCTGTTCATCCACCTTTCTTACAATGCTCCTAGCATTAAAATATACACATTTAAGAAACCCACCATCTCGTATTCTCTGTTTATTGTCTTTTGCTTCTCTCTTCCCTACATTTTGGGTCAGATTGCTACCATTCTCTGCCTCCTGCCTCGCACACTGACTGCTAGCTTTCCCAATTCGAGTCCCTCCCCCCAACCATACTAGTTTAAAGTCTCCCCAGTAGCCTTTGCAAATCTCCCCGCCAGGATATTGGTCCCCCTCGAGTTCAAGTGCAACCCGTCCTTTCTGTACAGGTCGCACCTTCCCCAAAAGAGGTCCCAATGATCCAGAAACTTGAATCCATACCCACTGCACCAGTCCCTCATCCACGCATTTATTCTCCAACTCGCTCCATTCCTACTCTCACTGTCACGTGGCACAGGCAGTAATCCTGAGATTGTTACCTTTCCAGTCCTTCTCCTTAACTCTCTACCTAACTCCCTAAATTCTTCTTTCAGGACCTCTTCTCTTTTTTTTTTACCTTGAATTGAATTGAATTGAATTTCCTTTATTGTCATTCAGACCTTACGGGCTGAACGAAATTTCGTGCCTGCAGTCATACATACAATGATACAATAATAAACAACAATAAACACAAATTAACATCCACCACAGTGAGTCCTCCAAACACCTCCTCACTGTGGTGGAGGCAAAAATCTTAGGGCTGCAGTCTCTTCCCTCTTCTCCCTCTGCGCTGAGGCGATTCCCCACCGGGCGATGGTACAAACAGTCCCGCAGCTCACCGAATCCCGCGAACGGGCCGGTTCAAACACTGCGGCCCGGGGTGGTCGAAGCCGCCGCACCTCCAGTCCAGCACACGCAGCCGCCGGCCCGCGGCTGAACCCAGGACACTGGATACCGCCGCCAGAACGTCATCCCAGCCACTGGAGCACCGTCCCAGCCCCCGGACCGGATCGCCCTCACGTGAGTACCGTTCCACCCTCGGGTTGGGCCACTCCAGCAGGAGTGCCGTTCCTCCCTCGGGCTGGGCCACTCCAGCGGGAGTGCCGTTCCTCCCTCGGGCTGGGCCACTTCAGCGGGAGTGCCGTTCCTCCCTCGAGCTGGGCCACTCCAGCCCCTCACCATGCCGCTCTCACGGGAGCACCGTTCCATCCCGGGCTGGGCCGGGGGCGAGCCCAGGACGAGTCCTGTCAGCTGCCCCCAGAGTCCCGAGGTCGCCGGCTCCGCTAGGCCTCAGCGTAGACAGAGGCAAAGAAGGGGGATACGACAAAAAGGTCGTATTCCCTCGAAGGGAGTGACAGCAGCCCCCGTTTCACCCCCCACCCCCCTCCCCACATAAACACAGCCTAAAAACCAAAAACATAACTAGACAAAATGAAAAAAAACAACACAAAAAAGTAAAAGACAAACGGACTGCAGGCGAGCCGCAGCCGTTCCCAGCGCCGCCACTTCCTATGTCGTTGGTACCTATATGTACCACAACCTCAGGCTCCTCTCCCTCCCATTTCATGATTTCTTGGACACGTTCAGACACATACCTGACCCTGGCACCAGGGAGGCAAACTACCATCCGGGTCTCCTGTCTGCATCCACAGAATCGCCTATCCGACCCCCTGACTATAGAGTCCCCTATTACAATTGCCCTCCCCTTCTTTTCCTTACCTTTCTGAGCAACAGGACCGGTCTTTGTGCCAGAGGCCCGGCCGCAGTCGCTGCCCCCAGGTAGGCTGTCTCCCCCACCCTTACTCAAACATGTGTACTTATTTTCAAGGTGTACAGCCACCAGGGTACTCACCAGTCCCTGCCTCTGCCCGTTGCCCTTCCTAACTGTGACCCAGTTTTCTGTCTCCCGTGGTCTTGGAGTGACCACCTCCCTGTAACTCCTTTCTATGACCTTCTCGCTCTCCCTGAGCAGACAGAGGTCATCGAGTTGCTGCTCCAGGTTCCTAACATGGTCCCTTAGGAGCCCCATCTCGACGCACCTGGCGCAGATGTGGACGTCTGGAGAGCACTCAGACTCCATGACCTCCCACATCTGACATCCAGAACAGTAAACTGCCCGGCCCTCATTCTCCCCCTTATTCGAATACAATAAAGCCTTACCCGGGATACAAGCCAATCAGAAGAAGCAAGCCCCGCGCTGTTTTTATATTCACAGCTCCAGGCAACTCACCAACGGCTACCCGGGCCTCTCTGCACCTTAGTGTTTCGCACCTCTACCCATACCCATTCCACATCCTCCAAACTAATGTCCTTCCTTTCCATTGCGTTAATCTCCTCTCTAACCAGCAACACTACCCCACCTCATTTTCCTTTCTCTCTATCCCTCCTGAATATTGAATATCCCTGGATGTTCAGCTCCCAGCCTTGGTCACCCTGGAGCCATGTCTCTGTGATCCCAACTATATCATAATCATTAATGGCTATCTGCCCATTCAACTCATCCACCTTATTACGAATACGCCTTGCATTGAGACACAAAGCCTTCAGGCTTGTTTTTACAATGCTCTTACCCCTTATACAATTATTTTGAAAAGTGGCCCTTTTTGATTTTTGCCCTGGTTTTGTCTGCCTGCCACTTTTATTTTTCACCTTGCTACCTATTGCTTCTACCCTCATTTTACACCCCCCTGCCTCTCTGCTCTTGTACCCATCCCCCTGCCACATTAGTTTAAATCCTCCCCGACAGCACTAGCAAACACTCCCCCAAGGACTAACCAGGTGGATGTTATCCTGAATGGACCGGCCAGGGACTGTATAGGACTGGTCAGAGTGGATCAGTTGAGACAGCATGGAGCCCAGGCGATTTGCCATCGCCCGTGCAAAAACATTCTACTCTGAACAGTGGGAGACCGGGCACCAGTTCTTCAACATGCGGAGTTCGCCCTTCTTGGGCAGCAAGACAACGTTTGTCCTATGCCACGAGAGGGGCATCTCCCCTGTCGCCAGGCTCTCCCCCAGAACCAACATGTAGTCACCCCCCAGGATATCCCAGAAAGCTCTAACAAACTCTACCGTCAACCCATCCAGCCCGGGGGACTTACCCCTCCTGAGCTGATGCAAGGCACAAGTCAACTCCTCCAATGATAAGGGGTCATCAAGGAGTTGAAACACCTCTCTATCTACAGTCGGTAAACCCTCCCAAAGGGCATGCTGAACATCCCCGTTGAATCCATCTGCGGAGAACAGGGACCCATAAAAGGACCTGACCAAGGCACTAATCCTCTCTGGATCTGTGACAGAGGAGCCATCGTCTGCGAGCAGCTCTGCGAGCTGTTTGCGGGCTCTCCGCCCTTTCTCCAGAGAGAAAAAGAAAGGCAAAGCTCAGTCCAGATCGTGCAGCATCTGGACCCAGCGACCTCACGTAAGCGCCTCGGGACCGCTCAAGCAACGGGTTCCTCAAGGCTTCCTTCTTCTCCTGAAACTCTCCCCGCTCACAGGAGTCTTCACCAAACTGACCCAGGCGAGACTCTGCATCGAGTAACTCCCTCTCAAGTCGTACGACCGCCAAGTCCCGCTTTCTAGTTGACCTCCACGTATACTCCTGACAAAAGAGACGGATGTAAGCCCTGCCTAAGGGAAGAGAAGCCCCTCTGCCTCTTTCTCCACTTCACCCAAAACTGACTGAATGACCCCCGGTAACATCGATCCTCCAGCAGATGGTTATTAAAGTGCCAGTACACGGACTCTGCTCGTGTGCGCGGTGGAATAAAATCCACAAGGACACCTAGCTCTCGTTGCTCCTCCCCTTGTCCTAAACTGGCACCATTTAGATAGAAACATAGAAACATAGAAATTAGGTGCAGGAGTAGGCCATTCGGCCCTTCGAGCCTGCACCGCCATTCAATATGATCATGGCTGATCATCCAACTCAGTATCCCGTACCTGCCTTCTCTCCATACCCTCTGATCCCCTTAGCCACAAGGGCCACATCTAACTCCCTCTTAAATATAGCCAATGAACTGGCCTCAACTACCCTCTGTGGCAGAGAGTTCCAGAGATTCACCACTCTCTGTGTGAAAAAAAGTTCTTCTCATCTCGGTTTTAAAGGATTTCCCCCTTATCCTTAAGCTGTGACCCCTTGTCCTGGACTTCCCTAACATCGGGAATAATCTTCCTGCATCTAGCCTGTCCAACCCCTTAAGAATTTTGTAAGTTTCTATAAGATCCCCTCTCAATCTCCTAAATTCTAGAGAGTATAAACCAAGTCTATCCAGTCTTTCTTCATAAGACAGTCCTGACATCCCAGGAATCAGTCTGGTGAACCGTCTCTGCACTCCCTCTATGGCAATAATGTCCTTCCTCAGATTTGGAGTCCAAAACTGTACACAATACTCCAGGTGTGGTCTCACCAAGACCCTGTACAACTGCAGTAGAACCTCCCTGCTCCTATACTCAAATCCTTTTGCAATGAAAGCTGACATACCATTCGCTTTCTTTACTGCCTGCTGCACCTGCATGCCTACCTTCAATGACTGGTGTACCATGACACCCAGGTCTCGCTGCATCTCCCCTTTCCCAATCGGCCACCATTTAGAAAATAGTCTGCTTTCCCGTTTTTGCCACCAAAATGGATAACCTCACATTTATCCACATTGTACTGCATCTGCCAAACATTTGCCCACTCACCCAGCCTACCCAAGTCACCTTGCAGTCTCCTAGCATCCTCCTCACAGCTAACACTGCCCCCCAGCTTAGTGCCATCCGCAAACTTGGAGATATTGCCTTCAATTCCCTCATCCAGATCATTAATATATATTGTAAATAGCTGGGGTCCCAGCACTGAGCCTTGCGGTACCCCACTAATCACTGCCTGCCATTGTGAAAAGGACCCGTTTACTCCTACTCTTTGCTTCCTGTTTGCCAGCCAGTTCTCTATCCACATCAATACTGAACCCCCAATGCCTTGTGCTTTAAGTTTGTATACTAATCTCTTATTTGGGACCTTGTCGAAAGCCTTCTGGAAGTCCAGATACACCACATCCACTGGTTCTCCCCTATCCACGCTACTAGTTACATCCTCGAAAAATTCTATAAGATTCGTCAGACATGATTTACCTTTCGTAAATCCATGCTGACTTTGTTCAATGATTTCACCACTTTCCAAATGTGCTGCTATCCCATCTTTAATAACTGACTCTAGCAGTTTCCCCACTACCGATGTTAGACTAACTGGTCTGTAATTCCCCATTTTCTCTCTCCCTCCCTTCTTAAAAAGTGGGGTTACGTTTGCTACCCGCCAATCTTCAGGAACTACTCCAGAATCTAAAGAGTTTTGAAAGATTATTACTAATGCATCCACTATTTCTGGAGCTACTTCCTTAAGTACTCTGGGATGCAGCCTATCTGGCCCTGGGGATTTATCGGCCTTTAATGCATTCAATTTACCCAACACCACTTCCCAGCTAACCTGGATTTCACTCAATTCCTCCAACTCCTTTGACCCGCGGTCCCCTGCTATTTCCGGCAAATTATTTATGTCTTCCTTAGTGAAGACGGAACCAAAGTAGTTATTTAATTGGTCCGCCATATCCTTGTTCCCCATGATCAACTCACCTGTTTCTGACTGCAAGGGACCTACATTTGTTTTAACTAATCTCTTTCTTTTCACATATCTATAAAAACTTTTGCAGTCAGATTTTATGTTCCCTGCCAGTTTTCTTTCATAATCTATTTTCCCTTTCCTAATTAAGCCCTTTGTCCTCCTCTGCTGGTCTTTGAATTTCTCCCAGTCCTCCGGTATGCTGATTTTTCTGGCTAATTTGTACGCATCATCCTTCGCTTTGATACTATCCCTGATTTCCCTTGTTATCCATGGATGTACTACCTTCCCTGATTTATTCTTTTGCCAAACTGGTATGAACAATTTTTGTAATTCATCCATGCAGTCTTTAAATGTCTTCCATTGCATATCCACCGTCAACCCTTTTAGAATTAATTGCCAGTCAATCTTGGCCAATTCACGTCTCATACCCTCAAAGTTACCTTTCTTTAAGTTCAGAACCATTGTTTCTGAATTAACAATGTCACACTCCATCCTAATGAAGAACTCAACCATATTATGGTCACTCTTGCCCAAGGGGGCACGTACAACAAGATTGCTAACTAACCCTTCCTCATTACTCAATACCCAGTCTAAAATAGCCTGCTCTCTCGTTGGTTCCTCTACATGTTGATTTAGATAACTATCCCGCATACATTCCAAGAAATCCTCTTCCTCAGCACCCCTGCCAATTTGATTCACCCAATCTATATGTAGATTGAAGGCACCCATTATAACTGTTTTGCCTTTGTCGCACGCATTTCTAATTTCCTGTTTGAGACCATCTCCAACTTCACTACTACTGTTAGGTGGCCTGTACACAACACCCACCAGCGTTTTCTGCCCCTTAGTGTTTCGCAGCTCTACCCATTCCGATTCCACATCCTCCAAACTAATGTCCTTCCTTTCCATTGCATTAATCCCCTCTCTAATCAGTAACGCTACCCCACCTCCTTTTCCTTTCTGTCTATCTCTCCTGAATATTGAATATCCCTGGATGTTCAGCTCCCAGCCTTGGTCACCCTGGAGCCATGTCTCCGTGATCTCAACTATATCATAGTCATTAATAGCTATCTGCACATTCAACTCATCCACCTTATTACGAATGCTCCTTGCATTGAGACACAAAGCCTTCAGGCTTGCTTTTACAATACTCTTACCCCTTATACAATTATGTTGAAAAGTGGCCCTTTTTGATTTTTGCCCTGGTTTTGTCTGCCTGCCACTTTTACTTTTCACCTTGCTACCTATTTCTTCTACCCTCATTTTACACCCCTCGGTCTCTACGCTCACACATTTAAGAAACCCTTTCCCTTTAACTCCATCCACCACTATCCCATTCAACACCCCACCCCCCTTATTCAGTTTAAAGCCACCCGTGTAGCAGTGGCAAACCTGCCTGCCAGAATGCTGGTCCCACACCTGTTAAGATGCAATCCGTCCCTTTTGTACAGTTCCCCCTTACCCTAAAACAGGTCCCAGTGATCTAAGAATCTAAATCCCTGCCCCATGCACCAGTTCCTCAGCCACGCGTTCAGGTCCCGTGTCTCCCTGTTCCTGCTCTCGCTATCACGGGGAACTGGAAGCAAACCGGAGATAACAACCCTGGAAGTCCTGCTTTTCAACATTTTTCCGAGCTCTCTAAAGTCATGCTGCAGAATATTCATCCCCTTTTTTCCGACATTGTTTGTGCCGACATGCACTACTACTTCCGGATGTTCACCTTCTCCCTTGAGGATTTTCTGCACTCTGTCCGTGACATCCTGGATCCTGGCACTGGGAAGGCAGCACACCATCCTCGCATCCCGTCTGTTGCCGCAGAAACCCCTGTCCGTACCTCTCACAATGGAGTCTCCCACTACAATGGCCTTGGCTGCCTTAGGCCTTTTTGGTTTTGGCTCAACAGCCCTATCGCATCGCATCGCAAGATAATAATCTCTTCTTGACCTTGCAACCAAAGTGGATAACCTCACATTTATCCACATTATACTACATCTGCCATGCACCTGCCCACTAACCCAACCAATCCAAGTCACCCTGCAGCCTCATGGCATCCTCCTCACAGTTCACACTGCCACCAGCTTTGTGTCATCTGCACATTTGGAGATATTTTTGTATCATCCACAAACTTGGAGGATGCAACTTTCTGATCCCAAATACCATCACAAATGTTTCCTGTTTTCTTTATGCTGAGATCCTCTTGCAGTTTGTTCCCAAGGGCTTTAGGCTTTTCGCGTCTACTGACTGTAATGCAGCTTATAACTGCTCACTAACGTGGCCCAACTACAACTGCAGTAAATACATGAGTTATGTGACAATCCACTAGGAGAAAATCACTCAGCAATTTCTTCTCCCATCACTATGGTCCATCCATCTTCACCAGTCACTTTAGAGATACAGAATAGAATAGAATAGTTTCTTTATTGTCATTGTAACATGAACCATGTACAACGAAATTTAAAAATGTCAGCCAGTCAGTGCACCATTCAAACATTTCTAAAAGCTAACGATACATACAAGGTAAAATATTAAAGCATAAACAACTAAATAAATAGCACGCATCACGAAAATAGCACGCATTCCCTTAGTATGTCTCGCCCCTGCGTTCCTTGGCGGTTACATTTAGTGCTTTTATAGCAGTGGGGTAAAAACAGTTTTTTAGGCTGTTTGTCCTTGTCCTTGTAGATCTGTACCATCTGCCTGACGGCAACAGTTCAAACAGGGAGTGTCCGGGGTGGGAAATGTCCTTTATAATACTCTGGGATTTTTTGGTGCAGTGCGGAAACAGGCCCTTCAGCCCACCGGGTTTGCACTGACCAGCGATCCCCGCACACTAACACATTCCTACACCCAGGAGGGACAATTTCTACATTTACACCAAGCCAATTAACCTACATACCTGTACATCTATGTAGTGTGGGAGGAAACCGATGATCTCGGCGAAAACCCACACAGGTCACGCGGAGAACGTACAGACTCCGGGCAGGCAGCACCGGTACTCGGAATCGAACCCGGATCTCCGGTGCTGCATTCACTGTAAGGCAGCAACTATACCGCTGCCATCCTTGATGCACCAATGTTGCTAATATTTCAAATCTGTCAGAAACATCTGATAATACTGGACCAAGCCTAAGGAAGAGTGAGGTATGGCAGCATCCTTGTGTTTTCTAGCCTTGACAGCGGCTTCAGCAAATGTAGACCATCTACAACCACTCACAAACAAAACTTTTCTTTTTCAAAGCTCTACTAACTCTAATGAAGGGTCTGGACCCTTGTCCCATTGATTTACTCCAGCATATTGTGTCTGTCTTCAGTGTAAACTAGCATCTGCAGTTCCTTCTTATAACTGTTCTGGTCTGTAAAGTTAAGTTTATGAAGTCTCATGGAAGCTCTTCAGATGCATAGACATTTTTCTCCTTTGTAGCAATTGTGATTAACCTTTGTCCTGGTTACATAGAC
This sequence comes from Leucoraja erinaceus, assembly GCF_028641065.1. Classification (NCBI taxonomy): domain Eukaryota; kingdom Metazoa; phylum Chordata; class Chondrichthyes; order Rajiformes; family Rajidae; genus Leucoraja; species Leucoraja erinaceus. Next base: position 2,364,243 of record NC_073402.1, on the reverse strand, counting down.
AATGTTGAACATCCTTTAACATCTTGTCATCAAAGAAATCAGAGAAATTTAACTTTTTCACTGCTGAAGTTCTATTATCATTGACTCGTGGAGCTGGAATATGATAGAGAGATGTAGTGTGGAAATGACCTCTATGAGCCACCTTGTCCATTTTTGTCCAATTTTGCATTCTAGATTTGTCCCACATGCCTGTATTTGGCCCAGAGCCCTCCAAACATCTTCCTAGCCATGCATCTGTCCAACGTCTTTCAAATCTAGTGACAGTATCCGCATCTATAGCTTCCTCTGGCAGTTCATTCCAGAGAATCCAATTGCAACCATTAATTATCAAGACAATCAACAAATGGAATTAAAAAGAGATTTTGTGATTGAACATACAACATTGAAATGCCTGAAGTAGATGTAAAGTGTAATTTCTCATCAAAGGCAAAAAAGTAAATCTATCAATGAGAGGAGCAGATTATAAGGTTGGATCAACATTATGAGGGTCAGCACAATAGCACAGCAGTCGATCTGCTGCCTTGCAGAGCCAGAGACCTGGGTTCGATCCTGACCATGGGTTCTGCTTGCATGGAGTTTGTACGTTCTCCCTGTGACCGCATGTGCTATCTTCGGGCGCTCCAGTTTCCCCCCACACTCCAAAGATGTGCAGGTTTGTAGGTTAATTGGCTTTGATAAAAATTGTAAATTGTCCCTAGTGTGTAGGATAGTGCTGCTGTACTGGGATCTCAGGTCAGCATGGACTCGTTGGGCCAAAGGGCCTGTTTCTGCCTGTTTATGAACCAGAGTCATGAGCTGTATCCATCACGTTATTCCTTCTCACTCATTAGATATCCTTTTCCTTTCAGTGCCTCTTACATATTAGACCAACAATGAATGAATACATTGTGATTCCTGCCAGGATATTGGATATTGAGCTGGTTGTTGGCTATAGTTGTGCACAGATGCACATTGAGAGAAGGAAATATTTTTAACACATCATCGACCAGCATTGTCTGAGCAGTCCGTTGCAGCTTGAGCCATGGGGAGCAGTGCAATATTTGCATACGTTGTATTAAATCCAATTGCTTCACTCTGGCAAGAATAAATGAAATGGTTATCTCTCTTTTAGCAGGCGGCCTGGGCGATCTTTTTTATGCCACAGCAGAACAGAAATTGCACGTTGTTGCCTCTGTGTCACCATCAGTCTGGACGGAACCAGGCAAATGAAATACAATGTGTAGGGAGGAACTGCAGTTGCTAGTTTGCACCAATGATAGACACAAAATGCTGGAGTAACTCAGCGGGACAGGCAACATCTCTGGAGAGGAATGGGTGACGTTTCTGGGTCAAGACCCTTCTTCAGACACGAAACATCACCCATTCCTCCTCTCCAGAGATGCTGCCTGTCCCGCTGAGTTAGTCCAGCATTCTGTGTGTATCTTCAAATGGAATACAATAGTAACAATCACCTTCACAGTCCCTGGCAATGGCATCTCTGCTTAGCTACAAACCTGTTGGTTCTGGATACAGTACTTGGCAGATTTCCTTGATGAAGAAGCCTTTACTTTAGATTTAGAGGTACAGCGCAAAATCAGGCCCATCGGCCCACCGAGTCCGTGCCGACTAGCGATATTTGTTCACTAGGACTATCTTACACATCAGGGACAATTTACAATTCTTACTGAAGCCAATTTACCTACAAACCTGCATGTCCTTTGGAGTGTGGGAGGAAACCGGAACTTCTGGTGAAAACTCATGCAGGTCATGGGGAGAACGTGCAAACTGCATACAGACAGCACCCGTAGTCACGATTGAACCCGGGTCTCTGGCTCTGTGAAGCAGCAACTCTACCGCTGCGCCAATGTGACTCCCCATACATTATTTTTGTCACAGTGAAATTCTTTGTTTTGCATACTATACACAAGGTATGCAAAGAGTCAGCACGTATAGGGCGCCGACTAAAGGGCCTGTCACAAGAGCATGCGACTCCATGCAGCAAGCGCGACCTAACGTGGTCGCTTGAGCCGTACGGCCTCGCGGGACCGGTCCCACTTCGATCGCCGGAGCCATATGGAGTTGTGCGGAGACTGGTCCCGACATCGCGCGGGGCTCCGAAAAATTGGCCGTGTTCAAAAATTCTGCGCGGCAACGGCCTGCTGGTTGGCAGCCGCCTCAACACCGTACGCACCGCCTCGACGGGCGTGCCCAGTGTATCAACGCTGTATGCAGCATCTTGACGCCATACGTCACGCACAAACTTCCCGCGGACTTTGCTCGAACTTCACGTCACTCACTCGACCTCCGCGCGGCCCCCGCTTCCGGTTTGGGCGCGCTTGCCGCATGCAGGTCGCATGCTCATGGGACAGGCCCTTAAGTTACAAAGTGATCAATGTGGTCCCGATGGTCCCTTTTCATTCTCGACAGTCCCTCTTTGCTCTCTCAGCGGCACGTCCTTGACCGACCTCCGGCATCCACCGTACGCTCATCCAATATTTCAAGTTGGGGTCCTTCTTCGGACTTCAGAAGGGACTAATCTTGGTCTTATCTCCGTTCCCCACTGCTCACCCCCTTCCCCCCCCCCCTGTCTAATCACAAGGGCAAAACAAAATGAACTGCACATGTTGAAAGAATGAAACAGAACCCTAACAACCGATCAGGCATCATTTGTGGAGACAGAGAGAGAGTTCATATTTCACCTTTCATTGAGCTTTCACCACCCTGAAGGTCAACAACCTTTATTTTGCTGTCATCTTGTTCGTCTTGAGACTGTAACACAAATTGCAGTGCTGATTAACACAGGTCCCCAAACATCTCTAAGCTGATTTATGATCATTAACAATTCAACAATTTGCTTCTGATCCCTTCAGCTGGAGACATGGAACAGTCCAGGCAGGTCCTGGAATTAATCCTTTAACTTCCTGGTGAGGATCTCCAACATTTTCAGATTTTATATCAAAAAGGTGAATTGCAGCTAAGACTAATATTTTTTTATGTTTTTTTTCAAGAAACAGCATGGAAACAGGCTTTTCAGCCCAGTGAGTCCAGGCCGACCAGCGATCCCCGTACACTAGTTCTATCCTACATACTAGGGACAATTTACAGAAACCTATTAACCTATAAACCTGGAAATCGGACCACCCGGAGAAAACCCATGCGGTCACAGGGAACATACAGATGGCATCCGTAGTCAGGATCAAACCTGGATCTCCGGCACTGTAAGACAACAACTCTACACCACTGTGCCACTATTCTAGCTAAGACATTATGCCGTTCAGCAGTTAGAGCTGCTGCATAGCGCCAGGAACCAGAGTTCAATCCTGTCCTCAGGCATTGGCTGTGTGGAGTTTGCATGCTCTGCCTGTGACCAGGTGATCTCCTCCCAAAGAAGGGGACAGGTGTTGCATCTCCTGTGGCTGCAGGGGAAAGTACGTGGGGAAGGGATGGATTGAGTGAGGCCCAAGGCAAATTGAAGGAACAGCACAACGTATTTAGTTTGGGCAGTTTACACCCCAGCGGTATAAACATTGACCGATATATTTTAGTAACCCTTCCTTTCCCTCTCTCTCCATCCCTCACCTTTCACAGTTCTTCACCAGACTGACTATCACCCTGATTATATTGTATCTCTATTTTATTTGTTGTCAGCTTCCCCTAGCTAATAATGGTCTATTCTACATTATCAATGAACTTCATCTATTTTGATCACATACTTCCTTATCTCTGTAACTCCATCTCCCCTGACACTCAGTCTGAAGAAGAGTCTCAACCCAAAACATTGCCCATTCCTTCTTTCCAGATATGTTGCCTGTCCCCCTGAGTTACTCCAGCATTTTGTGTCTACTGTCGGTGTAAACCAGCATCTGTAGTTCTTTCCTGCACATTACTATCTACCTCTTTGTTTGGTCTTTACTGGCTTTACCTTGTACTGAATGTTATTCTGTGATCATGTATCTATACACTGTGGATGGCTCAATTGTAATCATGTATTGTCTTTCTGCTGGTTAGCACACAACAAAAGCTTTTCATTGTATCTCGGTATATGTAACAATAAACTAAACTAAACTAAACTAAACTTTTCCCCAATTATATTTCAGTCAGATATGATCACATCACTGAGTGCAGAATCAACTGAAAACTACTCTCTAAATCCTTGCAATTAGGATGTACAATTCATGAGTAAATCACTGATGTCTTCTTGTGGTCAATAATATTGCTGCCCCTATGGACAGGCAAGATGATTTTCTCCCACTCTCTCTCTCTCTTTGACAATAGCAACAGTGACCAGGATAAAGTGCATCCAGCCCTGGGATTGTCTGCAGTGCCAAATACTGTAGAAGAATTACACTGCACAAACATGCCATGGGCACTCACAGCGCGAGTGACCCAGGTTCCATCGTCACTACAGTGCTGTCTGTAAGGAATTTGTACGTTCTCCCCGTGACCTGCGTGGGTTTTCTCCAAGATCTTCGGTTTCCTCCCACACTCCAAAAACGTACAGGTTTGTAGGTTAATTGGCTTGGTATGAATGTAAATTGTCCCTAGTGTGTGTAGAATGGTTTAGTTTAGTTTAGAGATATGGCGTGGAAACAGGTAAACCAAGACCATGCCAACCAGTGATCCTCGCATAGTAACACTATCCAGCACACACAAGGGACATTTTTTTGACTTACCAAGCTATTTTACCTACATACCAGTATGTCTTTGGAGTGTGGGAGGAAACTGAAGATCTTGGAAAAAACCCATGCGGTCACGGGGAGAACGTACAAACTCTGTACAGACAGCATCTGTAGTGTTAGTGTATGGGGATCGTTGGTTGGTGCAGACTTGGTGGGCCTGTTATCTCTAATCTAGACTAAACTAAGCCATATAACCATATAACCATATAACAATTACAGCACGGAAACAGACCATCTCGGCCCCACAAGTGCCGAACAATTATTTTCCCTTAGTCCCACCTGCCTGCACTCATACCATAACCCTCCATTCCCTTCTCATCCATATGCCTATCCAATTTATTTTTAAATGATACCAACGAACCTGCCTCCACCACTTCCACTGGAAGCTCATTCCACACCGCCACCACTCTCTGAGTAAAGAAGTTCCCCCTCATGTTACCCCTAAACTTCTGTCCCTTAATTCTGAAGTCATGTCCTCTTGTTTGAATCTTCCCTATTTTCAAAGGGAAAAGCTTGTCCACATCAACTTTGTCTATCCCTCTCATCATTTTAAATACCTCTATCAGGTCCCCCCTTAACCTTCTGTGCTCCAGAGAATAAAGACCTAACTTATTCAACCTTTCTCTGTAACTTAGTTGTTGAAACCCAGGCAACATTCTAGTAAATCTCCTCTGTACTCTCTCTATTTTGATGACATCCTTCCTATAATTGGGCGACCAAAATTGTACACCATACTCCAGATTTGGTCTCACCAATGCCTTGTATAATTTTAACATGACATCCCAGCTTTTATACTCAATGCTCTGATTTATAAAGGCTAGCATACCAAAAGCTTTCTTTACCACCCTATCTATATGAGATTCCACCTTCAAGGAACTATGCACGGTTATTCCCAGATCCCTCTGTTCAACTGTATTCTTCAATTCCCTACCATTTACCATGTACGTCCTATTTTGATTTGTCCTGCCAAGGTGTAGCACCTCACATTTATCAGCATTAAACTCCACTCCAATAAATTGTATTGTATTGTATTGTATTGTACGACCTATTTTGATTTGTCCTGCCAAGGTGTAGCACCTCACATTTATCAGCATTAAATTCCATCTGCCATCTTTCAGCCCATTCTTCCAAATGGCCTAAATCACTCTGAAGACTTTGGAAATCCTCTTCATTATCCACAACTATCTTGGTATCATCTGCATATTACGCAGTTCCCTGAGCTGAGCCCTTGCTTCCAGTTGCTGCTCCACGTACGTGAGCAATGACCTGTAAAGGGAGACTTGCTCTTTCCACAACAGGTGACAAGCACTCTTGCAGGCAGCAGGTTAAACAGCAGGGGGAAAGAGGTTACAAATGTGGAGCAGCGAACAGACTGGAAAAGGTGAATGTACTTCTTCTCAACTCCCAGTTCTCAACAAAAGCACCACCATAGAATATATAAAATTGTGAGAGACATTGATTATGCTGGACAGTCAGAACCTATTTCCCTGGATGGAAATGTCCAAGACATGAGGGCAGAGAGTTCTTGAGTCATACAGAGTACAACATGGACATATTAGGATAGCTCAATAAAAGCTGGTGAAAATGCTGGGATTTAAAAACCATTCTAAAGGAGCAGCAAGATGGGAAATATTTAATGGGTATTCCCTGGTGTTGAATGGAAGCATCTGAAAATATCGGTCATATTTGGAGAATGCATGTGCTAAGGCAATGGCAACATCTATGTGAAATGTAACTTGGATGCATTAGTTTCAGTTTCAGTTTAGTTTGTTGTCACATGCACCAAGATGCAGTGAAAAGTTTTTGTTGCGTGCTAACCAGCCATCGGAAAGACAATACATATTTACAATGCAGCCATTTACAATGTTCAGATACATGATAAAGGAAAAACATTTAGTGCAAGGTAAAGCCTGTAACGTCCGATCAAAACTAGTTTTGAGGGTTCTCGATGAGGTAGAAGTAGTTTACGACTGCTCTCTGGTTGCAATAGGATGCTTCAGTTGCCTGTTAACAGAATGGGCCAGATTATTTTATCACAACATTGTTACAGGTCTTTATGCAGCACCCAAACTGATCTGAGAATCACTGATTTTGGCACTGAAGTGAAATAAAGTGGAGAAAATAATATCAGCCTCACCTGCACTATTATTGTGACTGGGTTAGAGTTTACCTTCTCCTACATAGAGATACAGTCCTTTCTGTAAATGTCCTGATATAAGCATGTCTTCAAGAGCTAGTCACAAAGTGCTGGAGTAATCCAATAGTTTGAGCAGCATCTGTGGAAGGTCTTTTCTTCGGAAAAAGTCCGGAACTGAAATGGAATATCGCCTTTGTTCCACTGATACCAGCTGATCTACTGGGTTTACTTTCATTTAGTTTAGTGCTACCACATGGGAACAGGCCCTTCCACCCACTGAGTCCATGCCGACCATCAAGAAACCGTACACTAGCACTGTCCTACACACTAGGGGCAATTTACCAAAGCCAATCAACCTATAAACCCTTGTGTCATTGGAATGTGGGATGAAACCGGAGCACCCAGTGAAAACCCACCTGGTCACGGGGAGAATGAACAAACTCTGTACAGACAGCCCTCGCAGTCAGGATCAAACTCGGGTCTCTGACGCTGTGAGGCAGCAACTCTACCGCTGTGCCACCCATTTATTTAGTTATTCCATTTTGAGTTATTTTGTGTTTTCCTCAAGATTCTAGCATCTGAAGTTCCTTATGCCTTCAAGAGCTATTCATTTGTTTACATCAAAGCAAGGATCCTAAAAAATGTGGAAACCTGTGAAGAGATGTATTGGTGCGGGCTTTCTGATCAACTTCAGTGCAAAGTCAGTTAGAGGTGAAGCTGTAAAAAAAGCTTCAGTTCTTCATGATCAATGGAGTTGTATTTACTAGCCTTAGATCCAAAACACCACCTCTGAATTTATAACTTCAAAGTAAACCATGTTATAGCAGGCACTGTATCGAGTAGTGATGTCCACTAAATGGATATGCCATGCATGTGTGACCTCTGATGTTCACATAGAAGCAAGTGTAGGATCACTGAATCCTCAATGATTTGCCAAGTCCAGTAGTAGCATTTAAAAACATGTATTCAAGCATAGGAGCCATATGGCACTAGAGCAGAGGATTAAAATATCTGCAGATCTTAACTAAAAACTGAACATATCAGAACTAACAAAACAAAGAAACTATGGAACAGTAAAGAAAAGACTAGGATAGAAATTGGGAGGTCATGTTGCAGTTATAAGGATGTTGGTGAGGCCACATTAGAGCATTGTGTTCAGTTCTGGGCACCATGTTATGGGCAAGAAGTTGTCAAGCTGGAGAGGGTATAGAGAAGATTCAGATTCAGACTCAAACGTTATTGTCATTGTGCACAGTCCAGAGACAACGAAATGCAGTTAGCATCTCACCCAGAAGAGCAAACATAAAATAATGAACAGTAAAATAAAATATATATATATGTACAAACAGTAGTAGTAGTGCAATTTTTCTGGGGGAAAGAGTGTCTGGTGGGGGGGGGGGGTAGGTGGGCGGGGGGGGGGAGGGGGGAATGGGGGGGGGGGGGGGGGGGGGGGGGGGGGGGGGGGGGGGGGGGGGGGGGGGGGGGTGACTGGCAATCACCAGGGTGCAGAGTTAAGTAGTGTAACAGCTGCAGGGAAGAAGCTGTTCCTGAACCTGCTGGTCCGGCAACGGAGAGACCTGTAGCGCCTCCCGGATAGGAGGAGGGTAAACAGTCTATGGTTGGGGTGAGAGCAGTCCTTGATAATGCTGCGCGCCCTCCGCAGACATCGCTTGCTTTGGACAGACTCAATGGAGGGGAGTGAGGAACCGGTGATGCGTTGGGAAGTTTTCACCACCCTTTGCAGTGCTTTCCGGTCAGAGACAGAGCAGTTGCCATACCATACTGTGATACAGTTGGTAAGGATACTCTCGATGGTGCAGTGGTAGAAGTTCACCAGAATCTGAGGAGAAAGATAGACCTTCTTTAGTCTCCTCAGGAAGAAGAGACGCTGATGAGCCTTCTTGACCAGTGTTGAGGTATTGTGGGTCCAAGAGAGGTCATCAGAGATGTTGACCCCAGAAACTTGAAGCTGGAAACACATTCCACCTCCGTACCGTTAATATGGATGGGGGTGTGCGTGCCGCTCCTAGACCTTCTGTAGTCCACAATGCGCTCCTTGGTCTTCTTGGAGTTAAAGGCCAGGTTGTTGTCTGCGCACCATGCTGCAGGGAGCTGGACCTCCTCCCTGTAGGCCAGCTCATCATTGTTGCTGATGAGGCCAATCACCCTTGTATCATCTGCATACTTGATGATGGTGTTAGTACCATGTACAGGTGTGCAGTCATAGGTGAAGAGGGAGTAGAGGAGGAGGCTCAGCACACAGCCCTGTGGAACGCCGGTGTTCAGGGTGAGGGTTGAAGTGGTGTGGTCGGCTGACCTAACAGACTGGGGTCTGTTAGTTAGAAACTCCAGTATCCAGTTGCAGAGGGAGGGGTCGATGCCCAGGTCGCTGAGTTTGGTGATCGGTTTTGAGGGGATATTGGTGGTAAATGCTGAGCTATAGTCGATGAAAAGCATTCTCACGTAGGTGTCTCTGTTGCCAATGTCGGAGAGGGCGGAGTGAAGTGCTGTTGAGATGGCATCCTCCGTACTCCTATTCTTGTTGTAGGTGACTTGATAGGGATCCAGTGTGGAGGGTAGGCAGCTTTTGAGGTGTGCCAGGACCAGCCTCTCGAAGCACTTGGTGATGATGGGAGTAAGTGCAACTGGGAGGAAGTCATTGAGGCTTGCCGCAGTGGAGTGTTTTGGCACCGGCACGATGGAGGTGGTTTTAAGGCAAGTGGGGACAACTGCTTGGGCAAGTGGCAGGTTGAAGATGTCAGGCCAGACGTCTGTCAGCTGCGCAGCACAGGCCCTGAGGACGCGCCCGGGGATGCCGTCAGGGCCAGCAAACGTTTGTGCATTAATCCTGCTCAGTGCCACGTACACGTCGTAGGGGGTGAGGGGCTGGTGATCAGCAGGGACCACACCTTGATGGCCATCTCTAGATTGTCCCTGTCAAAGCGGCCATAAAATTGGTTAAGTTCCTCAAGGAAGGAGGCGTCGCTGGATGTGGGGGTGGTGTTGGTGGGTCTATAGTCCATGATGGCCTTGATGCCTTGCCACATGCGTCGGGGGTCAGAGTTGTTATTGAAGTGTTCCTCAATCCTTAGCTTGTAGCTATGCTTGGCCTTCTTGATGCCCCTCTTCAGGTTAGCCCTGGATGAACTGTAGGCTCGAGCATCACCTGACCTGAAAGCGTTGTCCCGTGCTTTCAGCAGTAGCCTGACCTCTCTGTTCATCCATGGCTTCTGATTCGGGAATGTGGTAATCCGTTTGCGGGAGGTGACACTGTTGATGCTGGAGTTGATAAAGGGAAGATTTACGAGGATGTTGCCAGGACTAATGGGTTTGAGCTATGGGAAGAGGTTGAGCAGGTGGGGACTCTATCCCCTGGAACGCAGGAGGATGAGGGGAGATCCTATAGAGATGCATAAAATCATGAGAGGAATAGATCGGGTAGACGCACAGTGTCTCTTGCCCGGAGTAAAGAAATCGAGGACCTGAGGACATAGGTTTAAGTCAAAGTCACATTCAATTTTATTTGTCACATGCACCCGAAGGTGCAGTGAAATGAATTTACCAGCAGTGATGCACTTAAAAGGAACACACCATACACAATAGTATTTAACACAAACACACAAAGGGTGGTCTTCCTCTTCTTCTTCTTCTTGCGTATGGCGTGCACTGCCTAAAGTTGTAGGACAACTTGACAAAGGGTGGTGGGTGTATGGACCAAGCTGCCAGAAGAGGTAGTTGAGGCTGGGACTATCCCAACATTTAAGGAACAGTTGGACAGGTACATGGATGGGACAGGTTTGGAGGGATATATGTCAAATGCAGGTGGGACTAGTGTAGCTGGGACATGTTGGCCAGTGTGGGCAAGTTGGGCCGAAGAGATATTTCCACACTGTATCACACTATAACTCTATGACTGAAGACTGAACATGACGAGAGACAAAAGACACTCAACTATCACAGTTACAGAACAGACTACAGAACACACTGTAGATTGATGTCATTTGAATACATCTATCCTGGATGAAAGCTACAGGGGTTAAATGGCTGTGCAGCCGACTGACACATCTCTGAGCTTCACAGAGACGCAGCTTTTGCAGCCCCCTGTCTTCCCAGACACAACAATTCCGGGAGTCCCACACCCAGTAATGTGTAAGGTCCCACACGAGAGTGCATTTTGTTAATAAACAGTGATGTGCATTTTAAATAATGAGCCATTATTTGTGCAGGTGTCAATGTACCCATTCGACATAAACCGTCATGTTCCCTTCAAATCCTGACTCCTGTGTAGGTGAGGCAGCACACTAGTCGGCCGTGATGTAGAAGGCATCACCTTGATTACTTATAATGGGGAAGAATATGCCACCCAGTGTTAAACATGTCATGTTCCTCCATCTGTCCTGCTCTGCTCTATGATATGTGATAGTACAGTTGGCTCTTCAGGCTAACGGAATCAAGTGATATGTGGAGAAAGCAGGAATGAGGTACTGATTCTGGATGATCCGCTATGATCATGTTTGAATGACCTACTCCTGCACCAATTTTCTATGTTGCTAATCAAAACCGTCAAAGCCCGAGGTTTTCATTGGAAGAACATTTCTAAGCTTTCAGCCTACAGCCAGCATTGACAATTGCACTTGTGAGTCTTTGACTGCATGAACGCGAGGCTGAGAAGATAGGACTTGAAATAAAATGCTTGGCCTCCACGAGGTGACTCCATGGAAAAATTAGTATCTTCGCATCAAGCGGCCTTGACCCTGTGGGCCAAGCGGACGGATGCACAAGACCCAGTGGGCCTGAAGAGGGAGCCACCAAGCAAGCTCTTGCTCAACTCCCAAAGATCAGAGACCGGAGAGAAGGGACCTGGCGACAACAGACACGAGGATTGAGGTTGGAAGCAAAGCGAACCGGGGTCTGGCCTTTCGCACCCTCTTGGTCAGCTGCGGGTGGCTCCCACCCCCACCCCGGGGTACAAAGGTGAGCGGGCGAGGAGTGGGACGTCTGTTCGCTGTACGATCCACACTTTCAATGAAGGCAGTTGTTGGAGGCCCCGCAGCAGCCTGGGGCTTGCCTGGATCGGGCACCTAGATCACAGGATCTAGAGCGTGGACTAGATAATTTCACAATTTGTTTACACATATGCCAATAAAGTACCACTGAACATTGACCGTTGATCAGATAACTGTACAGAGGAATATGCTTAGGAAGGAATTGTAGATGCTGGTTTAAACCGAAGATCGACACAAAAAAGCTGGAGTAACTCAGCGGGACAGGTAGCATTTCTGGAGAGAAGCAATGGGTGACGTTTCGGGTCGAGGCCATTCTTCAGAATACTCCGGAATACTCTTTAATTTTCTTTAATGTTGTTGTTAGTCACTTGTTTTTTTTAACAAATACAAGACTAAGTGCAACCCTTTGGGTTCCATTCTCACACGGGAGGCCTGGTCCCCCAACACAATATTCCACCTCCTCACCAATTTCAATATTCCACTACTCATGCATAGCCCCCAACTACGCAGGCGCGGCTGACGGGTTCCCGTTGTGACACACCTGATCCCCTCACCCCCCCCCCCCCCCAAATAACCCCTTTCCCTCCCCCCCCCCCGAAGCACTCACTCCCACCCCCCACTTAAACCCCCCCCCCCCCCCCCCCCCCCCCCAACCACTCTTAGTGACTCTACGGCGGCGCAGCCATTCCCTCCCATTGGGTTCCCATTGTGATGTAGAACACGCAGGTATAACTTTTGTAATCTTCCACCGATCGGAACAAAACTTGGCGGCTTGGAGCAGAGGAGAACGGTGAGTGCGGAGGCGAAACATTCCTAGCAATACAGGGAAATTGTTTTTGCGCAAATTTAATTACAACGCAGACTGGAAGTGGTCAATATGAGAGTTTTAGTAATAGATAGACAGACAGACAGATAGATAGATAGACTATGATTGTTCTAGATAAAGATAGATAGATAGATAGATAGATAGATAGATAGATAGATAGACAGACAGACAGAGACAGACAGACATGTTACAGACAGACAGACACAACAGGCAGGTCCTACTCTTCTAGACAGACAGACAGATAACATAGCCAGACAGACAGACAGACACAGACAGACAGACAGAAGTATGGTGACAGACAGACAGACAGCACTATGATTGTTGTCTTGAATATTCTAAAATGTTCAAGCAATGTGTATGGACCATCACCAATCCCCAAACTCGACTAAACTGGGCTCAGATTTTGGCTTCCACACATGGGGACAGAGATGTGCCTTACGGAACCTGTACACCAACACTGTTCTTGATTGCTCTGGGTGATGTTCCCACACTATTAAGACCACAGCCGGTAAAAATGCTAAACTGCGGCCATCTACAACAAATTGGCATGGCGGTAAAGTCATGCTAAACCAACTCTTCTAGATCCATGTAGGTGATACAATCTGGATGAGTTATCAACTGCTTACCCCATAGCCCACAATGTCCATACTATACGAAATTTCACCCACAACACCCATGCTAGTAGCCCCAGACGGAGAATCATGAGACACAAAGTGCTAGGAGTAACTTCAGTAGATCATGCAGCATCTCTGGAGAGAAGTATGGTGTTTTCACCAATCCTCCAGCTTAGGTTTTTTTTCACTGCCCCTAGACTTGCACTGTTCCACTTGCCACTCCTCCTTCTCCATCCCCCCTCTCCCCCCTACCTGTCGGTTATTGTTGTAGACCTTGAAGTATATATATCAGACATGCAACAACAGCCTCCTTCAAGGAAGTCTCCCCCTGTTGAAAATCGGTTACCATTCACAGGGTCCAACCTCCCCCAAATTGCCCCCATCTAATCTTTCAAATACTTTCTCTGCAGAAGGCACTGAAAAAGTGAGCAGGTGTCCACCCTGCAATATTGTTATCATGGTTTTAGTAAATGGTAACAGGTTTACAGAACAATTTCACATCACATTTCCATATTGTGCAGCAATAGAGGTGCTTGCCTTACAGCGCCAGCACAGCCCGGGTTTGATCCTGATGCTGTCACTACTGGGTCTCCTGCTGGCTCAGGTGGAGCTGCCTCTCCCCTGCACATTCTCTCTGTGACTGCACGAGTTTTTCTCTGGGTGCTCCGGTGTTCCTCCCACACGGTCCAAAGACATACAGGTTTGTTGGCTGATTGGCTTCGGTCAAAATGTCTCCACCTCTTCTCCCCTCATGTGTAGGGAATCAATGAGGAAAAATCGGATAACGTAGAACAAGAGGGGTTGCTCTGTAGGGCATAGACCCCACGGGCCAAAGGGCCTTTTTATGCATGCTAAACATGCTCGTGATGTGCAAAGCCAACTTAAATAAATGATCCCCATATCTGGGGTCATGCTTTTAAAAAACAAATTTTTGATTTCAAAATCTATGCAATCCAAGGAAATAAAGCTAATTTACGTCAGTGATTTGGAGGTTTGAGTTATCTCCGTTGGCTGCCTCTTTGACTTCGTTCCAGGTTCCTGACCATGACTGAGCTGCTGCTGAGTCCCAACCATCCATTTGGCCCCCACTTTGTCACCCCATGTCCATACTAGCCCACTGGAAACCATGGGTCCCTTCAGCCCCCAGCAAGCCCACACCATGCTATCAGTCCAGAAAGCACTCCCCCCGGGCCAGCCGTCTGTGCAGTACCCATCCCACGTGCCTGCCTGCAGGTGCTGTGATAGGCTGCTCCGATAATCTGATCTGATGACAGAGTCTACATACATGTTGGGACTGATTCCAACGGAGTCAATCAAGTGAATGCTATTTTCCCAACTCGCAGTGTGGTCTTTTATACCTGATCCCATGGCTGTCTTGTTTCTACGACTTACGGGTAGAGTTCTGTGGCCCAAACTCTAGGCACTTCACATCATGCCCCCCTGTAATGTCATGGTACACCTCGGCTGGCATGGCAGTGACATCAGCACCATGTCTATTTTAAAGCACACTTTTTTTTGTCTCTCAGTATAGCTGCACCGACGGGTCTTTTCCAGCATCCACGGAGAGAAAAAGGGTAGTGACAGCATTGAGAGATTTTGCACTGGGGGAATGTCCCTTTTTGAGGGAGGGAGGGAGAGGAGGCAGGGAGAGGGTATTAAATTATTTTGCCTGGGTGTGCTTGGAGGCATTGGTGCGAGGGCATTTTTCCACATCTATAGCAGGCCTTTGAACCTGGCTGTGGCTGTGTATTAAATTTATTTTTGCCTGGTGTTTGTGCTTGTGGCTGAGGCTTTGAGGGAAATGTGGGTTTTCTGTAGCTTTTAGCATGCACAGCATCAACATTTGAGCACTTGCTAGCACCGCTATTCTCTCCTCTTAAGTCAGACCGCTGGGGGCCTTGGTTATAGGAGGGTTAGGTCTCTGTCTAGCTGTAGCTTTTCGGATGAGACGTTTCTCAGCCCAACCACTAACCTGTCGCGGAGCTCGTTCTGTAACTGGAGAGGGGTATAGAGCAGGATGAGGAATCCACCCTTCTCCTCAGTTGCACACGCTGATTGAACTTGGCTCTTTCGTAGATTACATTCTTTTTAGGCACCATCCCTGCCTCATCCGTGTACACCCCCCCCCTTCTGCAGTTCTTAGCCCCTTTAGCACATCCTCTTCTCGCCCATGCTACCTAACTCACCTGGTTTTCTGCCGACGTCACGTTTAAATTGCTTGCAAGCCAAAAGCGGTCTCCCTGATCCAACTCTCCCATTCTTGAGGCTTGGTAAAATCCTCTGAACGTAGCCTGCGCCCTATCTGCCAGCCCGTCTCCTCTCCGCCAAAACGATACCCGTCCTCTTCTTCGATTTATTTTCTTGCTTACAAATCTCCCACTCTCCCCCATGTCGGGTTATGCTTGTAATTCGTACCGACGTAAAAACAGTATACCCTAATCTGTATTGCAACAACAGCCTCCTTAAGCCCAGGCAACTCTCCCCCCATGCCCACACCCTGGGTTCCTCACTCCCCCCTTCTACCACAGGTCCTAGTGCCCCTCTGCTCACCTACCTATTATTGCTACCACACCCCTCTGCCTTCCCTCCCTCCCCTCTCCCCTCCCCCACTCCCCTCCCCCTCCAAATCCACCTTCCTCCCCCCCCCCCCTTCCTCCCTCTCTCCCTACACTCCCCCAGTCCCCCTCTCTCTCCACTCCACCCCTCTCCCCTCCCCCTCTACCCTGCTACAAAGGACATATTTGTAGCAGTAAGATATAAGACTCGGTAGATCAGCAAAGTGACTCATTCATTATTTCATAACATGCAGTAGTGGTCAGCTCTTTCTAAACTGTGCCTCTTGCAACTTTAAGCTTTCACCATCTCAATCTCTTTGGCACGATCGAGGTGAATTATTTTGCACGAGATAAGTATTTTCAGTCAGAATTAACTATCATTTGCAAGAGGAGAGAACTGTGAATGTATTGTAGGAAGCACTGCCAGAGAAAACTGAGCAGTGTAATCCTCAATAAACGAGAAAAATCCTCGCGGGAAGAGCAGAGAAAATACTCTCATTATACTTTTAAAGCAGCTCTGCGGAGGAAATGATTATTCAAGATTCTAATTACATTTGGTTTTAAAATGTCTTGTTTTTCTGTAGCAGAATAATCATGTTTAATTTAGTTCAGAGATACAACATGGAAACAGACCCTTTGGCCCACCGAGACCGCCCCGACAAGCGGTCCCCGCACATTAAGGTCATAAGGTCATAAGTAATAGGCCATGGTATTGTAATAGTTGCAGGAGTAGGCCATTCGGCCATTCGAGCCAGCACATCCATTCAATGTGATCATGGTTGATTATCCCCAATCAGTACCCCATTCCTGCCTTCTCCCCATATCCCCTGACTCCGCAATCTTTAAGAGCCCTATCTAGATCTCTCTTGAAAGTATCCGGAGAACCGGCCTCCACCGCCCTCTGAGGCAGAGAATTCCACAGACTCACCACTCTCTGTGTGAAAAAGTGTTTCCTCTTCTCCGTTCTAAATGGCTTACCCATTATTCTTAAACTGTGGCCCCTGGTTCTGGACTCCCCCAACATTGGGAACATGTTTCCTACCTCTAGCGTGTCCAAACCTTTAATAATCTTATATGTTTCAATATGATACCCTCTCATCCTTCTAAACACCAGAGTATACAAGCCCAGCCGCTCCATCTCTCAGCATATGACAGTCCCGCCAACCCGGGAATTAACCTTGTAAACCTAATCTGCACTCCATCAATAGCAAGAATGTCCTTCCTCAAATTAGGGGACTAAAACTGAACACAATACTCCAGGTGTGGCCTCACAAGGGCCCTATACAACTGCAAAAGGACCTCTTTGCTCCTACACTCAACTCCTCTTGGTATGAAGGCCAACATGCCATTCGCTCTCTTCACTGCCTGCTTACCTGCATCCTTACTTTCATAGACGGATGAACAAGGACCCCCAGATCCCGTTGTACTTCCTCTTTTCCCAGTTTGACACCTTTTAGATCGTAATCTGCCTTCCTGTATTTGCTACCAAAGTGGATAATCTCACATTTATTCACATTAAACTGCATCTGCCATGCATCTGCCCACTCACCAAACCTGTCCAAATCACCCTGTATTCTCTTAGCAGCCTCCTCACAGTTCACACTGCCACCCAGCTTTGTGTCATCTGCAAATTTGATAATGTTACTTTGAATCCCTTCATCTAAATCATTGATGTACATTGTAAATTGCTGCTGGTCCAGCACCGAGCCTTGTGGTACCCCACTAGTCATTGCCTGCCATTCTGAAAGAGACCTGTTAATTCCTACTCTTTGTTTCCTGTCTGCCAACCAATTTTCTATCCATGTCAGCACTCTATCCCCAATACCATGTACCCCTAATACCATGTGCCGGCGGCCTCCAACCGGAATCGACCTGGGGCTCCAGTCACGGAGCCTGCGGACTCACCTTCACGGAGCAACCCGACTTCGGAGCTGGGAGGCTTTGGCTGCAGGCCTGTGGATGGTAACATCGGGAGCTTGCGGGTCCCTGGTGGGAGACCGCTTTTCGGAGCTCCCGCAATGGCAAACTTCGCCCGCCCGAATCGAGGGATCTAAATCGACCTGGAGCGGGGCCTTACATCACCCGGCGCAGCTTAAACAGCCACAGGACTTATCATCGCACGCCGGGGGACTCTAACATCTAACATCAGGAGCCTCCATCGGTTCGATGCAGCAGTTTGGCTGCTTGACTGCGGGAGAGGAATGGGCACAGAGAACAGGGAAGAGATAAGACTTTGCCTGAGATGTTTGTGGATTTACTGTGATGGATGTTTTGTGTGAATTGTGTTTATTGTTTGTTTTGGGTTTTTTTGTTTGATGATGACTGCAGAAACGTAATTTTGTTTGAACTTATGTTCAAATGACAATAAACGATTCTGATTCTGATTCTGAAACTTGCTTGAAAATTATTGGAAGATTAGCTCTTTGCCCTTTAGAGGTAATGCAGGGAGATATTTGATAAGGAAGGGGAAAAAAGAAGGTTAATGATAATTAATTTGATTGGAATGCAAGTGATTGCCACAAAACAATTTCATCAAGAATATGAAATAAGATCAAAATTTGGTGTAATAAAGTGCTGATGAAACTCAACAGGTCAGAGGGCATTTTACCAAAATGATGCCTGGGGGTGTTAGCTGCAAGGAAAGGTTGGACATACTTTTTTTCTGGAAGACTGGTGGTTGAGGAGGGACCTGGTAGAAGTCGGTGCAATTATGGGAGGCAAAGATGAGGTAGACAGCCAGAGCATTTTTTTCCAGGATGGAACTACAGGGCCTGTTTCCACACTGTATGATTCAATGACTCAATAATAATGTTTGCTGATATGATACGGCACAATACGATATAACTTTATTTATCCCAGGAGGGAAATTGGTCAATTCTTGGACAATTCCTAATATTTGCAATTCTTAAAACCCTGCATGTTGTTGAAGGCTTTTAATTGGTTTGGACATGTGTGGGGGCTATGAATCCCTCATTACACTTTGATACTTTGTATGGCTTTTGTCTTTTGTCATTAATACAGGCACCTGTCATCAACAATGATATGTACAGCTTACTCCTGCTTCTTTATGCTTCATGTTCTGAACCTGTCAGCCCTTAAGATTCAGCAAAACATCTCCACAACAAAGCTGTTGCTTTACCGCGCCAGGTACCCGGGTTTGATCCTGGCTACGGGTGCTGTCTGTACGGAGTTTACACATTCTCCCCATGACCTGCATGGGTTTTTCTCTGGGTGGCTTCGGTTTCCTCCCACACTCCAAATACGTATAGGTTTATAGGCTAATAGGTTTTGTATAAATGTAAAGTGTCCCTGGTGTGTGCAGGATAGTGTTCGTGTCGCTGGTTGGCACAGACTCGGTGGGCCGAAGGGCCTGTTTCCACACTGTATCACCAAACTAAGCTAAACTAATTAAGATTCAAATAAAGTTTTATAATTAGCTCTTTATATCTTTATTACAAAAAGCAGCTATTTCGAGGACAACTTAAGGAGTGTGACAGTTGTGGGTTTACGGAGCTAACTGGTTCTATCCAGTACAGAAGAGAATGCCTTTACAGTAAAGGAGTGAATCTAGGAGCAGTGCTGTAGCTGGCTGGTGATCATTAATAACTATTATTTTTAATCAGAATAAATTACCTTAGCTTTTCAGCTTGAGAAACAGGACTATTATTCTTTTTGAAGTTGCACACAAAGAATGGCTGGTTTCCAATCGGAATGTGCGATTATTTTTGTTTTATGTTTCCTTTTTTGTTAACTGTATATGAAGTTCAAACAAATTAGTTAGGTTCACAAAACAAAACAAAACAAAACAAAACAAAACAAATCAAGTTAGGTTCTACTAAAGTAGCAATGTTACAAAATTTTGAGATTTTAAAAATCAAGTCTGCAGTTTATCCCATCAGATAAAGCATAACAATAAGTTTAATTTGACACCAAATTCACTTTCATATCTCAAGTATTAAAAAAGTTATGGCCATTTTCATACTCGGAAATTAGCATCTTGTTCCCTATTGATTTTCAATGGACATTACAAAAAAGCTGTGATCTTGGATAGTCAAAAGCCCATTTCTTAAGGAAAGATTAACATTTTTAAATAGCCTAAGTGTCCAAAGATTATTCACAAATAATTCACAATATAACATGATTTTTATATCTAATTTACATTAATTTATAGGCCAAATGGAAGGAATTTAGTGTTCAATTGCTGTAAATAAATGCCCATTTAAATCGGCTTTCTAGTGGGTTCATGTGGAACGCGCTGGTTTAGAACGTTGATATCGCGCTGGATTAGTGCCCTCAAATGCCGAGAAAAATACTGCGGGATATAAAAAGCCCAAAATGAACTACTCGCTATAGATAACTTGATATACAGGGTTATATATATGCCCCATTTAATGTAAAAAATAAGGTACATACCTTTAATTGTTTGCTTTATAAAACCCTGGGGCTGCGAGAGGTTGCGAATAAGACAGTAATTTTAAAACTATTAGAACTATATTATCGAGGCCTATAAAACTAATAATACCTTTTGCGACCGGGTCTTGCAGCGATTTTTCGTTAATGATTTACTAGGCTGAACATCTGCGATTAGTACAGCCTAGTAAAAATCGCGTTTTAAACCCGCCCCCTCCAAACAGCGCCAAAATCGGGGACATGGCTGAGGGCAGATTCCCAATGACGATTCAGGTAGGTTTTGTAAAAGCGCTTTGTAAAATGAGAACCAACGCACGGAGCAAAGAAGTAGCGTGACAAAGTGTTTAAAGGGAATAGAACTCCTGCAGTTATCTGTAACTTGATAATGGTGCGGACTTGATAAAGTCAAGAGTGTTTTATTGTCTTACTAGACTAAGTGGGACCCGTTGGGTCCCAGCATCACACGGGAGGGCTGGTGCCCCAACACAATATTCCACCTCTCCACCAATTCCAATATTGCGAGCCATCAGGGGAGGGGGGGGGGGGTGCTTTCTGGAGTGCTAGCATGCGTGTTGACCGATGAAAGGACAATATGATCATGGCTGATCATCCAACTCAGTATCCTGTACCTGCCTTCTCTCCATACCCCCAGATACCTTTAGCCACAAGGGCCACATCTAACTTCCTCTTAAATATAGCCAATGAACTGGCCTCAACTACTTTCTGTGGCAGAGAATTCCAGAGATTCACCACTTTCAGTGTGAAAAATGTTTTTCTCATCTCGGTCCTAAAATATTTCCCCTTATCCTTAAACTGTGACCCCTAGTTCTGGACTTCCCCAACATCTGGAACAATCTTCCTGCATCTAGCCTGTCCAATCCCTTAAGAATTTTGTAGGTTTCTATAAGATCCCCCCTCAATCTTCTATGGCTCGAAGGGCCGAATGACCTCCTCCTGCGCACATTTTCTATGTTTCTAAAAAGGAGTAAACAATTTAGAACAGAGACGAGTAAACACTTTTTCTCACAGAGAGTGGTGAGTCTGTGAAATTCTCTGCCTCAGAGGGTGGTGGAGGCAGCTCTCTGGATGCTTTCAAGAGGGAGCTAGATAGGGCTCTTAAAATAGCGGAGTCATGGGATATGGGGAGAAAGCAGGAACGGAGTACTGATTAGGGATGATCAGGTATGATCACATTGAATGGCGGTGCTGGCTCGAAGGGCCGAATGGCCTACTTCTGCATCTATTGTCTATTGTCTATTGTTTATTTTTTAAACATTAATAAGTATTTTAATTTTCATCAATGGGAAAAGTCCTCGTGTCCTGACCAGCTGAGTACGATGGCCAAAAATCACAGCCATAAGTGGCAGCGTTTTTTCTAAAATCAATATACAGTGGAACAGGAAGTGGTCAAGTTGAGACTTTTAGTAAAATAGATATATATACTAGAATAAATGGGTCCCGTTGGGTCCTAGGTTCGCATGGGAGGGCTGGTCCCCCAAGGCAATATTCCACCTCTCCGCCAATTCCAATATTGGTGGCCAGTGGGGGGGGGGGGGGGGGGGGGGGTTCTGGAGCACTAGTATGCATGTTGTGGGCAGAAGGGACTGTTTTCCAGAGGGCTAGTATGGACATTGTGGTCCAAATGGGTTCTTGTGCTGGCAGCTCAGTCACTCAGGCCTGGCATCTCAGTCACTGAGGCCTAGCAGCTCAGTCACTGAGGCCTAGCAGCTCAGTCACTCAGGCCTGGCGGGCTGGCAGCTCAGTCACTCACGGCTGGTGGGCTGGCAGCTCAGAAACTAACAGAGATTCTGCGCAATATAGTGAGAAACCCTGTGAGAGAGAAGGGGAGAGGGTGGAGAATCAATTTTAGACATTTTTCATCTTTTGCTGCAGCAATGAAGGAGGACAGTCTATCCTGGCATGGATCTCACAGGGAGTCAATGAAGGGAGGGAGAAAAATTCTGAGGTGAGGTTGAATATTTACAAGGGGAATACATACTGATGGGCAGAAGGGACTCCTCTTGGGCTAATATGGGCCTGATGGGCCGAAGGGACTAAAATCTTAGTGAAATCTCTGTGAAAGGCTCTTTTTCCTGGCCTGGCATGGGCCTTTTGGGCCAAAATGCTCCATCTGGGCTAATACAGGCAATACAGACATAGGGACTGGATTCTGGGCTAATAGGGGCCTTGTGGGCTGTAATAAGTGGTTTCAGGTAGGCCAAAGTTGGGCTGACAGTTGACTCACTCACTCATGGCTGATGGGCTCACACACACCCTCCATCACACACACACTCACACCTACACACAAACACACACACACCCGCCATCTTTCTCTCACACACACGCCCTCCATCTCTCACACACTCACACACACACTCCGTCACACACACACACACACACACACACTCCATCACACACACACACTCCATCACACACACACACTCCATCACACACACACCCTCAATCACACACACACACACTCCATCTTTTGTGTTTTGTGTTTTTTTATGTTGTTTATTTTGTTTTGGTTAGTCTAGTTTTTTGGTTTTAGTTTGTGTTTTGGGGGGTGGGGGTTGAAACGGGGTTTGCAGTCTCTCCCTGCGGGGGAATGCGACCTTTTTGTCGTATTCCCCTTCTCTCCCTCCGTCTGTGCTGAGGTATCGCCACAGCGCAGAGGGAGAAGAGGAGGGAAGAGACTGCAGACCTAAGACTTTTGCCTCCATCACAGTGAGGAGATGCTGGGTGGTCTCACTGTGGTGGATGTTAATGTGTGTTTATTGTTGTTTTATTGTATTGTATTATATGTATGACTGCTGCAATTTCGTTCACACTTCGGTCTGAATGACAATAAAAGGCTATCTATCTATCTATCTATCTATCTATCTATCTATCTATCTATCTATCTATCTATCTATCTATCTATCTATCTATCTATCTATCTATCTATCTATCTATCACGCGCACACACACACTCCATCACACACACACACATCCTCCATCACACATCCTCCATCATCACACTCCCTCCATCACACTCCACCACATGCAAAAACACTCACAGCCACCCTCCATCTCACACACACACACACACACAATCCATCACACACATACACTCACAGCCACATGCACAGACACCCTCCATTACACACACACACACACACCATCACACACACCATCACACACACCATCAGAAACACAGCACCACACACACAGGCACCCTCCATCTCACACACACACTCAAAGCCACTCTCCATCTCACTCACTCACGCACTGACTCACACACACTCACTCACTCACAAATGCTCTCACGCAACATACATATGACAGTGAGTGGGACTTCCAGAGTGAGTGGAACTTATGGAGTGAGTGGGACCTTTGGACCAAGCACAGTGCAGGGCCAACAATCCAATTCATTCCATTTCAAGTCAAGTACAGTGCAGGCCCAATAATCCAATCCATTCCATTTCACATCAAGCACAGTGCAGGGCCAATAATCCAATCCATTCCATTTCACGTCAAGCACAGTGAAGGGCCAATAATCCAATCCATTCCATTTCAAAGGTTGACAAAGGTAGACTTTGTCTACCTTCGATTTTTCAGCATCTGCAGTTCCTTCTTAAACAACATTCCATTTCAAATCAAACACAGTGCAGGGCCAACAATCCAATCCATTCCACTTCAAGTCAAGCACAGTGCAGGGCCAACAATCATTCAGGAAACTCATGTTTTGGGCCAGGACACTTCTTCAGACTCTGACGAGCATTCTGTGAGACTCTCTCTCACTGTTTCCCCTCTGTATTGGTTGTATCTCCATTTTTCTGCTCCATGTGAAATCCCTTTAAATTAAGCTTACTTTGAAACCCTCCCTCCAACGGGGGATCGGTGAGACCCTCCCTCACTGCTCGTCCTCTGGGGAATCCAAAGAAAGGTCTCGACCTGAAGCATGACATATCCATTCCCTCCACAGATACTGTCTGCCCCACTGAGTTACTCCAGCACTTTGTGATTTACTGAAGATTCCAGCATCTGCAGTTCCTTCTGTTTCAGAATCTTCCCTTCCTTGACATGGAGAATATTGCATTTTGAAGTGACACGCACAATATCTGTGTGCCCAGTTACTACCTTAACTTCTGCAACATTTCTCTTTCAATCTTTCCAATATTGTAGAGACTTCCTACAGAAGCCAAACAAGACTTCCTCACCTTCTGTTTAGAAGATCAGAACGAGCTGTGCTTGAGTGCTGAACTAAAGAACTAATAGCATGCCCCTTAATTTAAAAGCAACATAATACAGCACATAATTCCCAAAGATAGCTCCTGGATTCCCGTGAGTGTGGTGGGAGAGTACACCACTTCATTATTGAGGATTATCTCAAAACCCTGTAATGCAGTGCCAAGATTTAGTCGGCCCTATTCATACATTTACTCTCTCACCACGTAGGTCTTTGCAAAGGAAAAGGCAGCAGACAGATCAAAATTGTTTCATTGTACAAGTAATTGGCGGTCCTCTGGTGCCTGTGTTACTTTGAAATATAACATTCATTATCTCCAGCTTGACGACATTTTCTTGAATGCAAAGTGCTCAACGGACTCAATGGGTCAGGCAACATCTGTGGAGGAAATGGACAATGTTTTGGGTCTGAAGCCTTCTTCTCTTCTCTCCCACCTATATCCCATCATCTGACTGCACCATTCAGTCCTCTTCAATCAAAAACCAATCAATCAATCAACCTTTATTGTCATCTTGCAAGCAACAGTTGTACAGTGCAAAATGAAAAGATGTTTCCCAGGGAATACCGGGGCATCGCACATGAAATTTAAGACATTTCACACATAATAACACTAGAAATAATCCAGTCCCTGATGGAACAGTATAAATAGTTTAAATCAGATAAAACAACAATGTTAAAATACAGTAAAACCAATCATAAAAATGTTGGGCGCAGCTGATTTGAGTGGCCATTGCCAGTTATTAAAGTGGCCAGTGCCAGTTATGAAAGTGTCCGTGCCAAGCCTCAGAATCAAGTGACTGTGAGTACAGAGTGACTGTTTAGCAGCCTCACAGCCTGCGGCAGGAAGCTGTTTCGCAGTCTTGTAGTCCGGGCTTTGATGCTGCGATATCTCTTGCCTGATGGCAGGAGATCCAGGTGTATGTGGAGGGGGTGCAGTTTGTCCTTAGCAAATCTCTGAGCTTTTTTCAGACAGCGGTTCTGGAACAGTTCTTGTACCGAGGGCAGGGAGACGCCAATGATCCTCTCTGCTCCCCTCACTACCCTCTGCAGAGCCTTCCTGTCTGAGCAGTTGCAGGTGGAGTACCACGTATTTATGCAGTACGTGAGTACAGACTCCACCGTACCCCTGTAGAAAGTCCTGAGGATGTTGGTGGGGAGTGAGGCCTGTTTTAGTTTCCTCAGGAAGTGCAGTCGCTGATGGGCCCGTTTGACGGTCCCAGTGATGTTCCTGGACCAGGTGAGGCTGTCTGTAATTTGCACACCGAGGAACTTTATGCTCTCCACTCTCTCCACTGCAGTGCCACTGATGTTGAGCGGTGTATGCTTTGGCTGCGCCCTCCTGAAGTCGACAACCATCTCCTTTGTTTTGTCGACATTTAATTCTAGATTATTTTTGCCGCGCCAGTCCACTAGTTGTTTTACTTCCTCCCTGTACATTGATTCATCATCTCCGCTGATGAGTCCCACCACTGTTCTGTCATCTGCGAATTTTATGATCTTACTGTCCCTGAATCTGGCAGCACAGCCATGTGTGAGTAGTGTGAACAACAGCGGGCTGAGCACACAGCCTTGAGGGGAGCCAGTGCTCAGCGTGATCGAGCCTGAAGTGTTCTTGCCAACACGGACTGACTGCGGTCTCTCTGTCAGAAAGTCCAAGATCCAGTGACATAGGGTGGTGTTGAGGTCCAGCAGGGTTAGTTTCTCCACAAGTCTCTGTGGGATGATGGTATTAAACGCTGAGCTGAAGTCAATGTACAGGATATGTGTTTTTGTTTTCCAGATGCGTGAGTACTGTGTGCAGAGTGGTAGAGATGGCATCCTCTGTAGAACGGTTGGGGCGATAGGCAAACTGGAGGGGGTCTAACGATGAGGGGAGGCTGGCAGTAATGTGGGGTTTCACCAGGCGTTCAAAACCCTTCATTATTATTGGGGTCAGGGCGACAGGGCGGTAGTCATTTAGGCAGGCAACAACTGGTTTCTTCGCTATGGGGATTATTGTGGAAGTTTTGAGGCATGTGGGGACAATGGCCTGACTAAGGGAGATGTTAAAGATGTCTGTTAGCACATCTGCTAACTCCTCAGCACATTCCTTGAGCGCACATCCTGGGATGTTGTCGGGTCCAACAGCTTTCCACGGGTTGACCTTGGACAGGGTTCTCCGTGTGTCCATCGGGTCTATGGTCAGGTCTGGCTGGTCGGTTTGTAAGCAGGGGCTGGCTCTCCCCTTGGGTGTGGTGTTTGCTACATCAAAACGTGCCAAGAAGTTGTTCAGTTTATCTGGGAGAGAAGTGTCGGTGTCAGTTACCTGCTGCCTTGCCTTGTACCCCATCAGTATTTGGAATCCCTTCCACATCCTGCTGGTGTCTCCTGTGTCACAGAGGTGTCCCTGGATTTTCCCCATGTAGGCACGTTTCGCTGCCCTGATTGCTTTTTC
The DNA here is from genome assembly GCF_028641065.1 of Leucoraja erinaceus. Taxonomy (NCBI): domain Eukaryota; kingdom Metazoa; phylum Chordata; class Chondrichthyes; order Rajiformes; family Rajidae; genus Leucoraja; species Leucoraja erinaceus. The sequence goes on along the minus strand of NC_073402.1, from coordinate 2,337,372 downwards.
CAGTGCAGTCCTGGTAGATCGAAGAGCGGCTGTGTTACCGGCTCTGTAGGCTGCATCACGAGCCCTCAGCAGCGAGCGCACCTCTGCTGTCATCCATGGCTTTTCGTTTCCACGTGCAGTGAAGGTTTTCATGATAGTGACATCCTTGGTGCACTTGGCAATGTGGCTGGTTAAAGTCTCTGCGTACTCCTCGATGTTGATGAGGTCATCATAGGATGCTGCTGTCCTGAACACATCCCAGTCAGTGTGCAGGAAGCAATCCTGCAGTGCAGAGGCTGCTCCCTCTGGCCAGACCCTGGTGTGTTTTCTCTCCACTTTATTGTCATTCAGAAATACATGAATAAATGCAATTCTGGACAAAATTTAGTTGCATTTGGCTCCCCGTGCAACACAAAATAACAAAAGGATAAAATGGATAAAATGGATAAAAAGATAAAATGGATAAAAAAGATAATGGTGGCGGCCCATTACATGGCATTCAAGAGTCTGATGGCTCGGGGGAAGTAGCTCTTGCAAAACCTGGCCATTCTGCTACGATATATTTTTGCCCGAGGGCAGCAGAGTGAACAGTCCATGATGGAGATGTGTGGGGTCCTTTATAATACTGCTGGCCTTAGACAAGGAACGTTTGCACGCAATGTCCCCGATTGAGGGAAGAGAAGTCCCGATGATTTTTTCCGCCATCCTTACTACTCTCTGCACGAACTTCCAGTCGGAGGCTTTGTAGTCCCCAAACCAGACAGAGATGCAGCTGGTCAAAATGCTCTCTATGGTGCCCCTATAGAAAGTGGTGAGGACGGGATGGGGGAGGTGAGCTCTTCTCTCCTTACCTGACACCCTTTGGCTCCTTTCACCTCGAGCATTTGTCACTTCCTCCACTGACTTGCCAATTAAAACCATATCTACCTATCCCTTCCCAATTTTTGTCCAGCCCTGACCTCTCTTTTCCAGCTTTCTCCCCCTTACTACAATCAGTGTGAAGAAGGGTCCGAACCCGAAACACCACCTGGACATTTTCTCTGCAGATGTTGCCCGAGTTCCTCCAGCACTTTGAGTTTTTTTCAAGATTCCAACATCTGTAATTCCTCCTGTCGACATTTCCTAGACACCTCTTACCAGCCTCCTCTTGTCCAGTTTTTAGTTTAGAGATACAGCGCAGAAACAGGCCCTTCACCCCACCGAGCCGGCACTGACCAGTGATCAGTTAGTACACACTACACAGTTCTTCTTCTTCTTGCGTATGGCAACTTGTTCTATTTGATCTTATTTGATTGTGCACACCGGGTTGATTGCATTCGTCGAAACAGGGTGGACCACGTGAACGTTGCAATCTTCCACCCCACACTACAAACTATAGACACTTTACAATTTTTTACCAAAGCCAAGTCAACTACAAACCTGCATGTCTTTGGAGTATAAGACCCACACAGTCACAGGGAGAACGTACAAACTCCGTACAGGCAGCACCCATAGTCAGGATCGAACCCGGGTCTCTAGCGCTGTGAGGCAGTAACTCTACCGCTGTTCTGCCCCAGTTCTTGGTTTATGATGGTTCTGAATTTTGCATCATTTGGAAATTGAGCATGATGCATTCCAGGGCAATTCATGAGTAAAACCAACAGTTCAAGTATCAGCATCGGGGAAATTCCACTATGCCTTTCCCGCCAGCATGCAAAGCTACCTTTCATTAATACAACTCTTGTTGCAACCACAGCCAACATTCTATTCATGTGGCTACATTCCCTTTCATTCCATGGGCTATAATTCTGTTGACAAGACTATCGGAAGATAGACACGAAAAGCTGGAGTCAGGCAGCATCTCTGGGGAAAAGGAATAGGTGTTGTTTCGGTCGGAACCCTTCTTCAGACAAGACTAGTCAAGACAACACTTTCATGTGGTAGACTAAATGTGTGGGAAGGAACTGCAGATGCTGGTTTAATGTGCCATCTTGTCAAATGCCTCTTTGAGCCCACACGCACAATATCAATAACATTTCCCTCCTCAACCCTCACCCCTTCCTGTTATATTATCAAAAGACTCTGTCAAGAGAATGCAAATCCTTCGAATTAAAGGAGGTTCTTTTAGGAAGGAGTTGAGGTAGAAGTTTATTTAGTCATAGGGAGGTGAATCTGTGGAATTTCTTTCCGCGGGTGGCTGTGGAGTTTGTCAGTGGATATATTGAAGGCAGGGATAGATAGATTCTTGATTAATACGGGTACCAGGCGTTATGGGGAGAAGGCAGGAGAATGGGGTCGAGAGGGAGATATAGATCAGCCATGATTGAATGGCGAAGTAGACTTGATGGACCGAATTGCTTAATTTTAATATCACAAGACCTTATGACTTATGACCTTAAGAAATCAGTGCTAGCTTTCCCTAATTAAATGACACTTAATAAGGCTTTAGATTACCTTAGCAGGGCAAAGAAGATCACCAAAGACAGCTCCCATCCTGCGTTTGGACTGTTCGACCTGCTGCCCTCTGGAAGGCGCTATAGGTGCATCAAATCCAGGACAAACAGACTCAGGAATAGCTGCTTCACGAGAATTATATCTACCATAAATTCAAATCCACACATGCACTGACTACACCGCCCAACACGGACTTCCATCTGTATATATGTATATATGTATGTAGCGCCGTAGAATTTGTGCACCTATTCCCCCCCACCATCTCCCTTCTGTTTTGTTTTTCTGTTTCTTGTTTTTTGTGTAAAATTGTATGTATGCACTGAGTACGAGCAGCTTTCAGTTTCACTGTACATGTATAGTGACAATAAATGGCATATCATATCATATCATCATATCCCTCGTTTAGTTTAACTGCAGCTTAAATATCTCCCTCTACAATGTTCAGTTGTAGTTGTGCCTAGCGAGCTTTGATTTAAATTCACCTACACCTTGTTCAGAATGAAACCATCCCAGAAAGATATTTCAATCAGAAATTCCAGAAATCTAACATTGTTGTGGAATAGTACGTCGCAAATTGTTGCAAATCATCATGTTGCAGTTATATAAGACATTCATGAGCCCACAAATTATAGTATTGTGTTCAGATCTGGGCACCATGTTATAGGAAAGATGTTAATTTGGAAAGATTTAACAAGGATGTTGCCAGGACTCCAGGGCCTGAGCTATAGGGAGAGGTTGAGCAAAATCGGGAAAGTAGACTATTATCTAAATGGTGGCCGATTGGGAAAGGGGGAGATGCAGCGAGACCTGGGTGTCATGGTACACCAGTCATTGAAGGTAGGCATGCAGGTGCAGCAGGCAGTAAAGAAAACGAATGGTATGTTAGCTTTCATTGCAAAAGGATTTGAGTATAGGAGCAGAGAGGTTCTACTGCAGTTGTACAGGGTCTTGGTGAGACCACACCTGGAGTATTGCGTACAGTTTTGGTCTCCAAATCTGAGGAAGGACATTATTGCCATAGAGGGAGTGCAGAGACGGTTCACCAGACTGATTCCTGGGATGTCAGGACTGTCTTATGAAGAAAGACTGGATAGACTAGAATTTAGAAGATTGAGAGGGGATCTTATAGAAACTTACAAAATTCTTACGGGGTTGGACAGGCTAGATGCAGGAAGATTGTTCCCGATGTTGTGGAAGTCCAGGACAAGGGGTCACAGCTTAAGGATAAGGGGGAAATCCTTTAAAACCGAGATGAGAAGAACTTTTTTCACACAGAGAGTGGTGAATCTCTGGAACTCTCTGCCACAGATGGTAGTTGAGGCCAGTGCATTGGCTATATTTTAAGAGGGAGTTAGATGTGGCCCTTGTGGCTAAGGGGATCAGAGGGTATGGAGAGAAGACAGGTACGGGATACTGAGTTGGATGATCAGCCATGATCATATTGAATGGCGGTGCAGGCTCGAAGGGCCGAATGGCCTACTCCTGCACCTAATTTCTATGTGTTTAAGATGGAACTGCAGATGCTAGAGAATCGTAGGTTACACAAAAAAGCTGGAGATTTCTATGTTTCTATGTTTCTATGTTTGAGCAGGCTGGGACTCTATTCCCTGGAGCAGAGGAGAATGAAGGGTGATATTATAGAGATGTATAAAATCATGAGAGGAATAGGTCAGGTAGACGCACAAAGTCTCTTTCCAAGAGTGGGGGATCGAGAACCAGAGGGCACAGGTTTAAAGTGAGGGGGGGAAGATTTTATAGAAATCTGCGAGGTAACTTTTTCACACAGAGGGTGGTGGGTGTATGGAACAAACTACCAGAGGTGGCAGTTGAGGCTGGGACAATCGCAACGTTTAAGAAACAGTTAGAAAGGTACATGGATAGGACAGGTTTAGAGGGCCATGGGCCAAACGCAGGCAGGTGGGACCAGAGTAGATGGGACATGTTGGCCAGTGTGGGCAAGTTGGGCCGAAGATCCTGTTTCCATGCTATGACTAAATTGAATGAATAAGACTTTGCAGTTTAACCAGCCTGAATATTCACATTTTCTTGCTGACACAGTGAGAACTGGAGTGGAACCATTGCTCTGTAAGTTTTGAATTCTATAGGCAACAACAAATGACAATGGTAAAATAATTCCAGCAATGCCGAGGAAATGATCATGTGTATAGTCGTTAATTATGTGTTCTGCAGTGGTGCTCTGAGATATCTCACATTGTTAAAATCTTAATTGATTTATTTAAAAAATGAAGTTATAATGACACCGTGAATACTGTATGACAGGAGTAATTTATCATGGGCAGCAGTTAAACAATGACTCATTGGCCATTATACACATACTTTGCAACTATGGACCAGCTATCCATGGATCTATTTCAACCCAATACTTATTGTCTTCTGTAATTTTAATCACAGCTGCTGAAGCACTTGTTTTGTAAAATATCATGCATTCATATAGGTTCTCCTTTCAGCCATTAATATCAAAACAGAGAACTATAACATCATCTGTTTATTTGCTGAGTTATTTCATAACTAATGCATCTTGGAATAAGTGGTCACAGATTGAGCATTTGACCATATAACCATATAAACCATATAAAAATTACAGCACGGAAACAGGCCATCTCGACCCTTCTAGTCCGTGCCGAACACATAATCTCCCCTAGTCCCATATACCTGCGCTCAGACCATAACCCTCCATTCCCTTCCCATCCATATAACTATCCAATTTATTTTTAAATGATAAAATCGAACCTGCCTCCACCACCTTCACTGGAAGCTCATTCCACACAGCTACCACTCTCTGAGTAAAGAAGTCCCCCCTCATGTTACCCCTAAACTTCAGTCCCTTAATTCTCATGTCATGTCCCCTTGTTTGAATCTTCCCTACTCTCAGTGGGAAAAGCTTTTCCACGTCAACTCTGTCTATCCCTCTCATCATTTTAAAAACCTCTATCAAGTCCCCCCTTAACCTTCTGCGCTCCAAAGAATAAAGTCCTATCTTGTTCAACCTTTCTCTGTAACTTAGTTGCTGAAACCCAGGCAACATTCTAGTAAATCTAGCACCTTCGATGCTCTATGATGAATACATTTTGTTTTGAAGGAAGGCTTTGTGGGCTGTTTGTGTGAATAAAGAGAGAGCCAGAGAGTTAGATCCAGACTCATGAACCTACGCTACACGGCCTCAATCACAAGGATGTCCTTCCAAATTTGAGGAAGGACATCCTTGTGATTGAGGCAGTGCAGCGTAGGTTCACGAGATTGATCCCGAGGATGGCGAACTGTCATATGAGGAAAGATTGAAAAGACTAGGCTTGTACTCACTGGAGTTTAGAAGGATGAGGGGGTATCTTATAGAAACATATAAAATTATAAAAGGACTGGACAAGCTAGATGCAGGAAAAATGTTTGCAATGTTGGGCGAGTTCAGAACCAGGGGCCACAGTCTTAGAATAAAGGGGAAGCCATTTAAGGCTGAGGTGAGAAAAAACGTTTTCACCCACAGAGTTGTGAATTTGTGGAATTCCCTGCCTCAGAGGGCAGTGGAGGCCAAATCACTGGATGGATTTAAGATAGAATTTGATAAAGCTCTAGGGGCTAGTGGAGCCAAGGGATATGGGGAGGGCAGGCATGGATTATTGATTGGGGACGATCAGCCATGATCACAATGAATGGCGGTGTTGGCTCGAAGGGCCGAATGGCCTCCTCCTGCACCTATTTTCTATGTTTCTATATGACTAGGGTACTGTCTGTACGGAATTTGTACCTTTTCCCCATGACCGCGTGGGTTTTCTCCGATATTATAAGGTTTCCTCCCACACTCCAAAGACGTACAGGTTTGTAGGTTAATTAGCTTGGTATAAGTATAAATTGTCCCTAGTGTGTGTGGGATAGTGTGTGGGGATCACTGGTCGCTGCGGACTCGGTAGGCCAAGGGTATATCTCTAAAAACAATGATACCTTGAGCAGACTTTAGACTTTAGACTTTAGAGATACAGTATGGAAACAGTCCCTTTGGTCAACTGAGTCCATACTGACCAGCGATCACCCCATACTCTAACACGATTCTACATACTACGGTCAATTTTACAATTTAACCAAAGCCAATTAACCTATAAACCTGTACATCTTTGGAGTGTGGGAGGAAACAGGAGCGCCCAGACAAAACCCATGCAGGTGACAGGGTGAACATGCTAACTCCGTTCAGGCAGCACTCGAAGTCAGTATTGAACCCCGGTCTCTGCCGCAGTGAGGCAGCAACTCCACCGCTGCGCCACCGTGGCCCTTGTGAAATGTCTGAATATTGGAATGGTAATTGTAATTATTTTATTAGCCAAGTATGTAAAAACGGACAAGGAATATGATCTGCCAAACCGTCACACTATATTCAGCAATTATGTCTGTAAAACTGATAATTACAAATGCGCTGTGCTTAGATTCACCTTGTATGGCATGATCCAATATGCCGTATTGGAATAGAGAACGTGATTGCATAAATTGTAGTTTAGAGGCGGTTTTGTAAGCCTAATGCTTGGACTAAAGAATACAAATAGTCTGATCAATAATGCCAGGAGGCAGCTTCAGTACAAGAGCATCGTGAAGGCTGAATCGTGCAGAGCTGGAAGCTGGCTTTCTTGATCCCTGAATTAACTGATTTCTTGACATATAGGAGGTAAAGCTGGCCTCAAGTCTCCCGTGGTGTGGATGGAAGAATCAGACAGGATTACCAAAGATAGCAACGGGAAAATTCATGCATTGATTTCAGGGAAAAGAGGATTAGCTCAAGCTTTTACTTACCAATATAATTCCTTCTTCTCTGGATAGCTGTCAATTTGTGTCTGATTACACCTTAGTGGAGTGCTGCAGGAAGATTTTCTCTATTAAGTCCCCAGAGCCGAGATAATGGATTGGTTTGTGCTAAAATCAATTTAATCCCAAATAGATCAGTTTAGCAATTATTTTTGTGCGTGAATTGCCACCCATTGGGAAATTAGACTGGGCGCTATTGATGCTGTATAGTATTGGGCGTGCACTGAGAAACATAGCCTTTAGCTCAACTCTCATTACTGCCCTCAAAGACATAAATTGGTTCACCTCAAATGGTCAGTATAATGAGTAGCATACTGCACCATCTTATTGTTTGTATCACTCTTTAATGGCTAACCTGCTGATTCAATGCTCAGTGGATGGGTGATTCACGGCTGACACCTCTCCAATATTGCATTCGCAGCCTTTGCAGGTGAGGCCAAGCAGGGTCGGGAGTTATACCAGCCTCTGGTACTTACCTCTGCGCAGTGAGGAACGTGATCTATCCTGGAAAGCAATGCACTTACTTCCAATGCCTGTGTGGCGGCATGGTGGCGCAGCGGTAGAGCTACAGTCTGACGGCGACAGAGACCCGGGTTCGATCCTGTACCGAGTTTGTGCATTTTCCACGTGAGCTGCATGGGTTTCCTCCGAGAACTTTGGTTTCCGCCCACATTCCAAAGACGTACAGGTTTGTAGGTTCATTGGCTTGGTATAAATGTAAAATTGTCCCTAGTGTGTGTAGGTTAGTGTTAGTGTGAGGGTATCGCTGGTCGGAATGGACTTGGTGGGCCAAAGGGCCTGTTTCTGTGCTGTATCGCTGAACTAAACTAAAAACAAAATTGGACACCTGGATCACAAACTAGTTTATTGAAGCCATATTCTACCTGGTTAGGCAACCTAGCCTCTGATAGTAATTGCCCACTAAATATTATTATTAGATGTCTACCAATCATTACTGTTTTGATAAAAGTAACATAGAATATTAAATATTACCCTGTTAATAGTTTCCACTGAATATTGTATATAATCATTGCCCATTGAATTTGATCAAGTGCGAGGATTTTTACTCTTATTAGGTACAAATGCGCTCTTGTAAAAGGCTTGAATATTGTCTGCTATCTACAATAGCTAATGTATTTTCATGGCAGTCTCATGGACTACTGTCTGGTTAATTGCTTCGATCTACTAATGTATTCAAAAGAGAGTTAGATAAATCTCTTAGGGTTAATGGAAAAGGGATATGAGGAGAAAGCAGGAACAAGGATTTTGGATGATCAGTCATGATCATATTAAATGGTGGTGCTGGCATGAAGGGCCGAATGGCCTACCCGTACACCAATTCTCTATGTTTCTAATCAGAACCATGCAAACCTCATGTTTACATGGGAAGGACACTTCTAAGCTTTCAGTCTGCAGCTAGCATTAACAATTGCACTTTGGCAACGCATGAACGTTAGGCTCTGAAGATAATCTCCCCCTTAAAATCTTATTAAAACATATAAGATTATTAAGTGATCGGACAAAATACTGCAGATGCTGGAAATCTGAGATAAAATGTGACGGTACTGGAAATAGTCAGCAAGGCAGATGTGAAGAGGGAAATCAATGTAATATTTCAAGTTAATGACATGTCGTTGACCTTTCTTCTGTGAAAGTATTAATCCATTAAACTGCAGCGTTCGCGTTGTTTCTCCACAGAAACTGCCTGGCCTGCTGAGTATTTTATTCTTCTGCTTTGTTAATCTCGATGAGTAAATGTACCACAAACTGTAGTGCAGATTACTGTAAACCCTGGATTTAATCTCTAGTCTATGTTGATTATTTGTTATTGGCATTGGTTTATTATTGCGTACAGTTTTGGTCTCCAAATCTGAGGAAGGACATTATTGCCATAGAGGGAGTGCAGAGACGGTTCACCAGACTGATTCCTGGGATGTCAGGACTGTCTTATGAAGAAAGACTGGATAGACTTGGTTTATACTCTCTAGAATTTAGGAGATTGAGAGGGGATCTTATAGAAACTTACAAAATTCTTAAGGGGTTGGACAGGCTAGATGCAGGAAGATTGTTCCCGATGTTAGGGAAGTCCAGGACAAGGGGTCACAGCTTAAGGGTAAGGGGGAAATCCTTTAAAACCGAGATGAGAAGAACTTTTTTCACACAGAGAGTGGTGAATCTCTGGAACTCTCTGCCACAGAGGGTAGTTGAGGCCAGTTCATTGGCTATATTTAAGAGGGAGTTAGATGTGGCCCTTGTGGCTAAGGGGATCAAAGGGTATGGGGAGAAGGCAGGTACGGGATACTGAGTTGGATGATCAGCCATGATCATATTGAATGGCGGTGCAGGCTCGAAGGGCCGAATGGCCTACTCCTGCACCTAATTTCTATGTTTCTATGTTTCTATGTCTATTGTCACTTGATCAGATAAAGAGAAAAGCTTTCTCTTGCATGCTTTCCAGGTAATTCATATAATACACGAGGACATCAGGTAGTTCAAAAGCACAATAAATATATTGCAGAGTGTTGCAGTTACAAAGAGGATACAGAGTTAAAAAAGTTAAAGTGTTGCATTGATTTAGATTAGAAAAGTGGGAGTTTATCCTTGGCAGAGGTGAGGTCTGTTCAAGAATCTGATTGAAGCAGAGAAGAAGCTGTTCTTGAATCTGGTGGTATATGCTTTTAAACTTCTGTATCTTTTGCCTGATTCATTCCACATTTCAAAGACATACAGGTTTGTAGGTTAGTTGGCTTCAGTAAAATTGTAAATTGTCCCTGGCGTGTGTAAGACAGTGTTAATGTGTGTAGATCGCTGGTCGGTGGGGACTCGGTGGGCTGAAAGGCTGTTTCCGTGCTGTGTCCCTGAAACAAAAAAATCCTAAAAACTAAATAAATCAAATTCTGGTGCGTCACAAAGTTCTGGAGGAAGTCAATGGGCCAGACAACATCTGTGGAGAAAATGGACATGGATACGTTTTGGGTCAAGACCCTTCTTCACACTGAAGAGAGTCTGTGGAAGGGTCTTAATCTAAAATATCATCTGTCCATTTCCTCCAGAATTGCCTGACTTGTTGAGTTGCTCCAACAGCTGGTATAATAGTTGAAGTTTAGTTTAAAGATACAACATGGAACCAGCCCACTGAAGCTATGCCAACCATTTTGAATCTTGGAAACTTGCTCAAGATTCCAACACCTGCAGTTCCTTGTGACTCTAATTTTGCAGAATATTGGAAGTTATTCCTAGTAATTCATGGATGCAGTCAGTATCCCTGGACTTAGTTTAGTTTAGAGATACAATGCGGACACAGGCCCTTCGGCCCACCAACTCTGTGCCAACCAGCGATCCCCGCACACTAGCACTATCCTACTCATTGGGGACAATTTTACTTCGGAGTCACGTGAGTGACTACGTGAAGGAGAACCCCGCCAGGACGCATGCGTGACATATCACTTTCACGCTTGTGAAACGACAGGCGGGGTGGAGCGTTCCCCCGCAGCGGTAAGTTTGAAACCGCGACCTGCAGGTAAGTGACTTACTCTGCGGTAGTTTTTGTCCCCGCACTGTTTTTACACAGGGGGGGAAGCTGGACAAAATAGTGTCGACAAGTGCTGCGAGTAAAGCTGGCTGGGGAGGACCACAAAGTTGCGGGAGCCAGCAACAGCTGAAGGCACAAGCCCCGTAAGTGGGATCAGCTGTGACGACTTTTGGTCCCGCGCCGGCCAGAACACCATGGTCGGGCGGAAGACTATTCAGAATGGGGCCGTCGACTTTTGACAAGTCGAAAACGGCAGGAGGCGGGGTGGAACGACGTTCTCCCGTAGCGACAATTTAAACCAGGACCGGCAGGTAAGAGCTGCGGTCTTTTTGTGTTTTCCCATGCTGATTACAGGTGGAGAAACCAACGGCCTGTGACAAAGCTGGTGGGCTAGCAGCGGCCAGCAGCACTTGAATCACCTATAATGGGATCAGCTGTGCCCGATGTCGCCTCCGCACCGGCCAGATCCACTCCGCGGCCGGGCGGTAAGGCTAGACAAAAAACCATCAAAGTCGTGGACTCAGAGGAGTTCGACTTTGAGCAGCCGCGGGCGGCCAGCGACCGTGAGCGCTGGAGCCGGATGGAGCGGTGTGTGGAGCACTTGCTCCAACGTGACAGGCTCCAGGAGATGGAGTCGAGTCACTGTGGGCTCTATGTAAAACCCACAGCAGCACCTCTTGTAGGGCTGCACAGTGCTTCTCCCTCGTCAGAGGGGAGCAGTTGGGGTCAGTTCTGGGCTGATCCTGAAGAGGGGTTTGCAGAAGAGAAATCAAGTGTGCATGGGGTGCAGGAACGTGAAAATCTCCTGGACATGGTGTCCAACTTCATACAGCCAGACCAGACTGGCCAAAACGTGGAGGACACCTGACACCGGGTAACTGTATATCCTGGAATGTTTCTTGTAGTAAATAATTGTATATGGAAACTCCTAAACAGCGGGGATAACAGCTTTTACCCGCACAGTGAATGAGAAGGACATGTCGCAGGACCAACAGGATGCACTGGCTCTGCTTTGCAACACACGGCCATAGACAGCACCCTTACGCACCCACCAGTAGAACAAGACCGACTAGTGAAAGCTTGAAGGTCCGGTACACCAGACATGAGTCTTTCTTAGGCCATGGCCCAGACCGGCCTTCTTGGAAGATATGCAAAACCTCCAACATCCACCAAACCACACAACCCAGACACCGACGCCTCAACATCAACGAATGATTTACAAAAAGAAGTAAACCTGCCACTGGTAACTATGGAGGTAGGTGGGTCTGGTTTACCTACATTGAATTGCATGGAGGTTGGGGGGGGGGGGGGGGGGGGGGGGGGGAGATTACTCTCCTTTCTAGATGCATGGAGTATGTTAACTACCGATACTTATATTTAAGCAGTATCCAGGGATATACAATACCGAACCGAATGTTCGTACTTTCCAGTAAAGAAAAATCAGAAGCGCGGGCTGAACTGGAGCGGCCTTACGCAAAAGGGGTAATTGAAAAATCCCAACACGAACCGCTAGAATTCGTGTCCAATATCTTTACCAAAATCAAAAAAGTAGGTGGTTGTCGCATCATCATAGATCTGACCATATTGAATACGTTTGTACAATATATTCATTTTAAAATGAACCTCTGTTACTGCTAAACAATTGTTTTCCAAAGGTTACTTCATGGCCAGCATCGATTAAAAAATGCTTACTATTCAGTGCCTATACGAGGTGACCACAGATGTTACTTAAAATTCAACTGGATGGGACAGCACTGACAATATAGAGTGCTGCCAAATGGGTTAACATCAGCCCCCAGGCTGTTCACTAAAATTTTGAAACCAGCCCTAGCGTTTCTACGGAAACGAAAACACATGGCCATGGCATATCTAGATTACATACTTATTGTGGGCAAAACTTTGGAATAGGCTAAACAAACTGTAACAGCCACAAAACAGTTATTTGGAAAACTGGGGTTTATTATCCATCCAGTTAAATCTAAATTAACGCCTTCCACTATTATGGACTATTTGGGGTTCACCATTGACTCAGTTCACATGTCGGTGACTTTGCCAAAGGGAAAGACTATTGACTTAATAGAGGCTTGCAATAACCTAATTGATATCAGTAACCGTTCATCAGATTGGTAGCAAAAGTAATTGGCAAAATGGTGGCTGCATTTCCAGCCACACAATTTGAACCTTTACATTACCAAAATTTACAGAGAGCAAAAATACAAGCACTCAAAATCAATGCTGGTCATTTTGACAGACCAATGAAGCTACCAATCAAAGCTATAATGGAACTAAAATGGTGGATAGATAACATTTGACTTTGTTTCAATCCAATCATTATCAGCAACCCTTCTATGGTGCTACAAACTGATGCCAGTGCACTTGGTTGGGGTGCCACCAATTCCATCTCCAGTTGTGGAGGTAGATGGACTGCTCAAGAGGCATCATTATTACTAACAGTGGGCATAAACTACCTGGAAATGTTGGGCGCATTTTATGGCCTAAAGTCATATTGTACTGGGTCATATCACCAGCATGTTAGACTACAGATTGACAATACCTCCGTGGTAGCATATATCAACCACATGGGTGGAAACAAATCGACATCATGTGACAATCTGGCTAATACAATTTGGCAGTGGTGTATCCAGATAGATATTTGGATATCAGCTACTTACCTACCAGGTAAACTAAATTTAGTGGCAGACACCAGGTCACGCAAATTTAATGAAAACACCGAATGGATGTTGAATAAAAATTATTTGCTGATATTACAGCACGATATGGAACACCAGATATCGATCTATTCACATCCAGGCTTAATCACCAGTTATCAAATTATGTTTCATGGGAACCAGACCCTGAGGCAGCGGTGACAGATGCATTTTCGCTGCATTGGGGAGAAATTGTTTATTTATGCATTCCCTCCTTTCTGCCTCATCAGTCGGGTATTAAGGAAAATACAGCAGGACTCTGTGTCTGGTATTTTGGTAGTACCCGATTGGCCTACTCAACCATGGTTCCCAGTGATAATGAACATGGTATTAGAACCATGTATCACCATCCCGAATAGACCAGACTTGTTGGTTCATCCCGTAGCAAGGGATAGCCACCCGTGCCATAACTATTTGAATCTATTCATTTGTAGAGTTTAAAAATACCTCTACTACAGCTGGGACTGACGGATCGAACAGTGAATATGATTTTGGCGGCCCAAAGCCAGTCCACCGAAAAAGAGTATCTGGTCAATATCAGGAAGTGGGAGATGTATTGTAACAAAAACAGCATCACCTACAGAGATATGAACATCCCGTCTGTTCTGGAATACCTGGCAGGCCTCCATTATGATGAGGGGCTCAGGTATAGTGCCATCAACTGCGCCAGAAGTGCCTTATCAACTTATCATTGGCAAGGTACAGAGCGTCACTCTGCTGGGACTCACCCGCTGGTAACAAAACTTATGAGGGGAATTTTTGATACCAATCCCCCAAGAACCAGGTACTCCTAAATATGGGATGTGAGTATTGTCCTGAAGATGCTCAGGAATTGGTCTCCAGCAACAGCTCTGTCCCTACATAGACTGACATTAAAAACAGTCATGCTAATGGCATTGGTCACGGCACAAAGGGTACAGTCATTACATAAATTAAGACTGGACAACATGACTTCTTCATCTGAAAACATTACGTTTCATATTTATGAATTAGTGAAACATAACAGACAGGGATCAGCGGGCCTCAAATATCGAATTTAGGTCTTACCTAACAGGTGATCGTCTGTATAGCAAGACATTTGTCGTTATATATGGAGAAAATGAAAATCATCAGAGGCAATGAGAAGGCACTTTTAGTCAGCCATAACCAACCACACAAAAAAGTGTCAGTCCAGACCATCTCAAGATGGCTGAAACAGGTTCTAACACAGGCTGGGGTGGATACTAATATTTTAAATCTCATTCCACCAGGGCTGCAGCTACATCGGCAGCTATGCAGTTGGATGTACCAATGGACCAAATCCTCAAGGCAGCAGGATGGTCAGGGGAAAACACATTCCAACTATTTTATCATAAACCCGTCATTAAACCTGGAACACTTGCAGAAACAATTTAAGTTCTGTAATTTAGTTACCCCATAAATAGGGGCTATAATTTGTGTTAATCAATTCATGGATTTCAATGTCGGATTCATGTCTAAAATATGTTGACACAATTGCTCCTACAGTCATTAAGGCAGATGTGATGCATGGACTCGTTTCCACGGCATGAAATCACAGAACTTTGAAATCTTCATGTAGTCACTCACGCGACTCCGAAGTAAAATAATAAGATTAAACGAGAACTTACCAGTTCGAATTTTGATCATTATTTTATGAGGAGTACGTTGAGGGAATACGTGCCCTCCGCTCTCACCCATGATCATATACTCAACTGGTATTTCTTTCTCTAATCTTACTATGTTTAAGTCATTACATTTATCTGTGATTTCACACCGCTGCTTTGAAGAATGACATGCATGAGTCCTGGCGGGGTTCTTCTTCACGTATTCCCTCAACATACTCCTCATAAAATAATGATCAAATTTCGAACTGGTAAGTTCTCGTTTAATCTTACTATTTACAATTATAGCAAGCCAATTAACCTACAAACCTGTGTGCCTTTGGAGTGTGGGCAAAAACACATGAGGGAGAACATGCAAAGTCTGTATGACTGCGCTCGTGGTCAGGATCGAACCCAGGTTTTTAACAGGTACCATTGTGCCATCGTGCTGCCCAATGGAGGCCGTTGAGGATTGTTTCACTTTGATGTCATCTGCTGTGGGCATTGTCACTGCATCCTATATCACAAACTGTTTAGAGTTACAATGGACCAGGTGTTGCATTTTGGGAAGATCGACCTTCCTGAAGGTGAACCCATGGAAAGCATCTGTCCCGGACAGAATCCCTGACCACGTAGCCGCGTGGACCAACTAGCGGGAGTGTTCACTACATCTTGATGAACATCTGTAATCTCTCCCTACTCCGCTCATAAATCAGCAGGGCAGCTTATCACCCAGCATCTTTGCTGGGAATATACTGTTCAAGAGCAGTCATTGTCAGTCAGTTATTGTAATTGTCAGTCCGAGCCAATGGCAGGAATCTGAGTGCAGACTTTATGTGCAAGTGTGATAATGATGAGACCTGTTACTGTGTAATTTAAAGGGGTCTTCACTGAGCAAATGACAGATGGTGGCATGGAATCCAGCTTAGTTACATCCCCTTAATCATCCCAGTCTTACAGTGCCAGAGACCCGGGTTCGATCCTGACTACAGGTGCTGTCTGTACAGAGTTTGTACTTTCTACCCATGACCATAGGTGTTCTCTGAGATCTTCGGTTTCCCCTCACACTCCAAAGACAGGTTTTTAGGTTAATTGTCTTGGTGTAAATGTAAATTGGCCCCAGTGTGTGTAGAATAATCAATATGAGGGGATCGCTGGGCAGTGCAAGGACCTGTTTCCCCATTGTATCTCTAAACTAGAATTAAATTAAGAGCTGGCTAACCCTTGTTCCTGATAACTGAGAGTGATTCCTCTTCCATACGATATTCCAGCCTCATCCCCTCTCCTGACTGACGCAATCCCCCCTCCCCCCCCACCCCATCCCACTACGCACCCTCCTCAATCCTTCTCTCAACCAGTGGCCCAGAAGCTCAACAACGCACCGACCATCTCATGAATTGAATTGAATACTTTATTGTCACATGTTACAAGTCATGATGAAATTCTTTGCTTGCGCACCTTGGTTCTTCCCCACCCTCACAGTGGTCCCCCCAAGCCGGGTCCTCCTTTGTTCATTGTTCCTCCCCCACCTGCCTCACAGCGGCCCCACTATGTTGGGTCCTCCATTGATCTTTCCCCTCGGCAGCAACGCCCTCACTGCCACATGTGTCCGTCCTCGTCCGTCGGTCGGGCGCCATCATTGACCGCCACACCGACCTCTCCACTATCACCGCCGGTTCCTCTCCTGACGCCTCTGCAGCGATAGCCCGGGCCCCAGCAACTGGCTCTATCGACCAATGGGGCTGTTAGCTGCGGACTCCACCCACCCGCGAGATTCCGGACTGCAATTTAATTGTTTAATTCAGCTTACTTCTCAGCCCAGTTTGGAGGCAATAAGGGGGAGATTATGCATTGAGAACATGGAATTCTGAAGCAAAGAAACTGAATCAAGGAGCTTCATACAGCCAGGTCTAGTCACATCACTGGAATTGGAACTGAATGTATAATATAGCAATGTCACAAAATGTTGAGATTTTAAAAATCAAGTCTGCAATTTACCCAATCAGATAAGGCATACAAAGAAGTTTAATTTGACACCTAATTCACTTTCATTTCTTCAGTATTAAAAAAGTTATGGCCATTTTCATACTCTGAAATTAGCATCTTGTTCCCTATTGCTTTTCCATTGACGTAACACAAAAGCTGTGATCAAGGACAGTCAAAAGCCCATAACTTTCTTAAAAATCAAGGGAACTGAATGAAATTTTCAGTTATTATAGATTGAAGCATTCTGAAACAAATATAAAACATCTTACTTGGATGACCTGAAATTAATTAGTTAATTACCTTATTCTAGTTAATTATAAAATGGACCGTTGTGACGGAAATAGTAATAAACACCCAGACTGCCTTGAAAAATGAAAAATGTGATATTCTCAAGATCAGAACTTTAATATTATTGTATAATATGCTGTGTCAATAACAGATAGGTAAATAAATTACAATTTCTAACAATCGACCAAGTCTCTAAAGAGAAGATCAGCTGCTAGCTGGTACATTGGCATATCATAATCAGTAGCATCATCATACTCCTCAGATTGTAACCAATAAGCTACTTTGTACACCTTGTTTTTCCTCACCTTTTCAATTTTGGGATTGTAAACTACAAGTTTTTGCTCTTCAAACCACGCATGACATGCCTTTCTGCCCACTACTTTCTCATTAAGAATGTCCTGTAGATTCAATTTCTTAAGAAAAGGATACTTTTTAAAAATAGCCTAAGTATCCAAATAACAAACTATTCCATTCACACAGGAATTCACAATATAACATGATTTTTAAATCTCACTGTCGAATTTATATGCCAGATGGAAGGAATTTAATGTTTAATTCCACATGAATTAATCCAGAAACACCTCTCAAAATATAATCAAAATTATTGTTTTTGCACATAGAAACATAGAAACATAGAAATTAGGTGCAGGAGTATGCCATTCGGCCCTTCGAGCCTGCACTGCCATTCAATATGATCATGGCTGATCATCCAACTCAGTAACACGTACCTGCCTTCCCTCCATACCCTCTAATCCCCTTGGCCACAAGGGCCACATCTAACTCCCTCTTAAATATAGCCAATGAACTGGCCTCATGCACAATACATGTGACTCAAACTGTTGTGAATATTTAGTTTAAAAATAATGATCATGGAGAGAGAATAACACAAAATATAGACAATTTAGACAGCTTATGTCATGATTCTCCAAATAAAAATGGGCATTTTTTATCATCTTGCTTCTGGAACGCGATCGATTGGAACGTTGCATTTGCAGTGAATTTGAACCCCATATCGACAGGAAAAAAACTACCGGTTCGTAAGGGGCCCAAATACCATTTTCGCAATGTAAAATTAGATTAAAGCCATCCCAAGAAGCAAGATTATATGTAAAATACATGACACCCTTTGTTTTGTCCCATTCTTGCGATCCGTCACATTGTAGGCGTTGAGGGCATTAGACGTCGCCTTTTATTTTAATCCAAATATTAAATTGTCCAACGGATTAAAAAATATATATAGCGCGAACGAAAGTCCGATCGATTTTTCATCAGCAGCTAGCAACCCGAGGAATTCCACCTCAGACAGGCAGTACAAAATGGCATTTTAATCCCGCCTCCCCCCCTCAAAGTTGCCAAAGTCACGCACACGGCCAGTGGCAGAACTGCAGCGCCTCTGAAGCTAAGTTTTGTAACATCGTTCTATAATATAAAACCGAATTACCAAAAATGTGAGAAGCATGAAATAAAAATAGAAATTGGTGGGATTTCTCGGCAGGTCAGGTAGCATCTGTGGATGTTGAAACTGAGTTAATATTTCAGGTCTATGTTTAAGAAAAAACTGCAGATGCTGGAAAAATCGAAGGTAGACAAAAGTGCTGGAGAGACTCAGTGCGTGAGGCAGCATCTATGGAGCGAAGAAAAAGGTGACATTTCACTGTCGAGACCCTTCTTCAGACTGATGTGGAGGTGGGGTGGGGGTCGGAAGATGAAAGAAAGAGGCGGAGACAGTAGGATGTGGAAGAGCTGGGAAGGGGAGGTGGGTCGAGACCCTTCTTCAGACTGTTGTGGAGGTGGGGTGGGGGTGGGAAGAAGAAAGGAATAGGCAGAGACAGTAGGCTGTGGGAAATCTGGGAAGGGAAAGGTCTCGACCCGAAACATCACCTATTCCTTCGCTCCATAGATGTTGCCTCACCCGCTGAGTTTCTCCAGCACTTTTGTCTACCTTTAATATTTCAGGTCAATCATCCTTTATTAAAACTCAAATCTATGCACTTCCTGTATTATGAAGTTTATTACCTAAAAGGTTAATGAGGGCAGAGCTATAGATGTTGTCCACCTGAATTCAAGCAAGGCATTTGACAAGGTTCTGCATGGTAGGCGTCTCTGGAAGGTTAGATCGCATGGGGTCCAAGGAGAGTTAGCTGACTGGATAGGAAACTGGATTGATGGAAGGGAGCAGAGAGGGATGGTGGAAGATTGTTTTACGGACTGGAGGCCAGTGACTAGTGGCGTGCGTCAGGGATCGGTGCTGGCCACATTGCTGTTTGTAGTTTATATCGACGATTTTGATGAGACCATACAAGGAATGATGAGTAAGTTTGCAGATGACACTAAAGTGGGTGGTATTGTAGTTAGCGAAGATGGTTACGGCAAGATATTGATCAGGTGGGCACGTGGGCAGAGCAACAGTTAATGGAGAAGTCTGAAGAGGGGTTTCGGCCCGAAACGTTGCCTATTTCCTTTGCTCCATAGATGCTGCTGCACCCGCTGAGTTTCTCCAGCTTTTTTGTGTACCAACAGTTAATGGAGTTTAGTTTATGTTTAGTTTTTTAAACCGAGGTACAGTGCAAAGCTGTGCCGATGAATGTGAAGTGTAGAATTCTAACCAGGGCAAAAGTGTTGTAGAGCATAGGGGATCTTAAGGGCCTGTGCCACTTAGGCGATTTTTTAGACGACTGCCAGCGACTGTCACAGTGATAGAAGGTCGCTGAAAAAGCAGCGACTGGACCCCCCCCCCCCCCGATAATGTCCATGACAAGCTACGACAATCTATCTCCTAGTCAACGTCAAGCTACGGCAAGCTACGGACCATCGGCGACCCATTAGAACGTCCACCTACGACCACACCTACGACAACCTATGTCCACCCGCGACAAGCTACGACAAGCAACGACCCTGCCAGCGACAACTGAAGACAATTCAGTTGCTCGTACCTATCCACAGTTGACGTAGGTAGTCGCCAATGGAATTCACCGAAGTCAGCACCCGGCAACAACCAACGTCACCTGGTGACAACCTGCATCACCCAGGCAACAACCTACAACAGGTGAAGACAAGCTACGTCAAGCCCACAGTCACCGTAAAGTTTTGAACATTTCAAACTCCAGCGGCAACCAGAAAAACGTTATGACTCTTTAGTCAACTTGAGGAGACTCCTCATGACCATACAGGCATCACTCTGCGACCATGTGAAAACTGCTTAGTAGTCACCAAAATAATCGCCTAAGTGGGACAAGGGGTTTAGAGTGTAGGTACAGTTCCTTGAAAGTGACGTGACAGGTTGATAAGGTGGTCAAGAAGGCATTCATCAGTCAGGAGACAGAAGTTGGGATGTTATATTACAAATGTACAATACACTGGTGAGGCCACAATTGAGTATTCTGTTCAGTTTTGGCTGTAGGAATGATATTGTTTTACTTCGGAGTCACGTGAGTGACTACGTGAAGAACCCGCCAGGACACATGCGTGTCATATCGCTACACGCATTGCGAAATGACAGGTGGGGTGAAACGACGTTCCCCCGCAGCGGCAAGTTTAAAAGCCAGGACCGACAGGTAAATGGTTCCCTGCGGTCATTATTGTTCCCGTACTGTTTCACAGGTGGGGAAACGATAGATAAATCGAAAAAAAAGTCAATTAGAGCTGCGACAAAGCTGGCGGGGGAGGACCGCGGAGTTGCGGGCAGCCGGCAGCGGCCGGCGGCACAGGAATCACCCGTAATGGGATCAGCTGTGCCCGACTTAGCCCCCACACTGGCCATATCAACACCGGGCGGGCGGGAAGGCAAAACAAAAAACAGAGCCCTTGACTATTTCTATTTATTTATTTATTTATTATTTTTTTTTTAATTAGAAGTACAGTAAATTACAGGTATGCACATCACATATATCTTATTACATTTTGTTGTACCACTTCATTTTTCGAGCTTTAAAAAAGGTAGAAATAAAAGAAGTAAGGAAGTGAGCAAGAATCGTGAAGGTGCAGGAAAGTGTTGGGAGAAGAAAGCCCCTTAGGGAAGAAGTTAGAGAAGGAAGTAAAGAAAGGAAATAAGACCCTAGAAATAAACGGAAAAAAAAGGAAAAACAATCGCTCTATTGTAACACAAAACTCCGCAAAAAAGGATATACCAACCGTGTGTTTTTTACCATTTATATTTTAAATTACTATTGCACCTTATGCTTGTAACAGTTCTGTAAGTGGTCTGCTTTGCCTGCTAGGAGAAGTCTCATCTCTTCCAAGTGTAGTGTTTCGAACATGTTTGAAATCCACATTTTTATTGTTGGTATGGAGCATTTTTCCAAAATTTGAGTATCAGCTTTTTTCCCATTATTAGCCCGTAATTAAGTAAGTTCTTTTGAAACACATTTAATTTGGGGTTACCTTCCAATATTCCAAAAATGATCCATTCTGCTTTTGGTACCAGTTTTATTTTAAATAATTTTGTGAAGATTTCAAATATTTTGTTCCAGAATTTTTTAATTTTTATACAAAAAACAAAAGAGTGCGCTATGGTAGCTTCTTGTGACTGACATTTATCACAAATGGGTGAGACATTGGGGAAAAGTTTATTTATTTTAGTTTTTGAATAATATAGTCTATGTAATGTTTTATATTGAATTAGAGTATGTCGTACGTTGATCGAGCATTTATGCACATATAGTAAGTGTTTATCCCAGCCCTCTTTTGAAATTTTTATAGCTAGTTCTTGTTCCCAGTCTCTTCTAATACCATCGGTTGTAGGTATTTCTATATTTAAAATAATGTTGTATAAGTATGATATTAGATTTGCTGATTCAGCCTTTGTCTTCATGGCTTCATCCAATAAGTCTGGGGGCATGTTATGATAGTCTTTTGTGTATTTTTTCAGATAGTCACGGATTTGAAGATATTTAAAATATTGATTATTTTTCAAATTATATTTCAGTTGTAATTGTTGAAATGATAACAATTTTCCTAATTCATACAAGTCTCCAAGCGTTTTGATTCCCGTTCTTTCCCATTGTGTAAATGATTTATCTATAATTGAGGGTTTAAACGATGGGTTGTTGACTATTGTCATTAAAAGAGATAGATTTCTTAATTTTAGATTCTGTTTTATTTGTTTCCAAGTTCTAATTGTGCTATGTATCATTGGATTTTTATTATAATTTTTGTTGACTCTGATGAGTCCGACTTTGAGGAGCCGCGAGCGGCCAGCGACCATGCGTGCTGGAGCCGGATGGAGCGGCTCATGGAGCAAATGCTCCAACGTGACAGACTCCGGGAGATGGAGTCTAGTCACCGTGGGTCATACATAGCACCCACAGCAGCACCTTACATAGGGTTGCACAGTGCATCTCCCTCGTCAGAGGGGAGTACTGGGGGTCAATTCTGGGCTGACCCCGAAGAGGGGTTTGCCGAACAAACTACAAGTGTGCAGGGGGTGCAGGAAGGAGACAATCTACTGGACATGGTGTCCAACTACATACAGCCGGATCAGACTGGACGAAACCTAGAACAGAAACTAGCTGCCAGCATTGATTTCCTGTCATTCAAGCAACTACAGGAACAGGCTGTGATGGACACCACTGCCAAATATCTGGCACCAGGAAATTGCCTATCCCTGAATGTTCCAGTCGTGAATAATTGTATCTGGAAACACGTCGGAGCAGGAGTTAGAAGCCTGGATGTCAAGCTCCAGAGAATATTAAAACTACTAACAGCAGGGATCACAGCATTCGCTCGCACAGTGGATGGGGAGGAAATGTCACAAGAACAACAGGATGCACTGACACTATTCTGCAATACGCAGTATGAAATCAATAGTATCAGAAAGAGTGCCATCCGACCTGCCTTAAATCCAAAATTTGCAGGCCTGTGCAAACCTGGAGACACAAAGCCACCAATATTATTATTTGAGGGAAACCTGTCCAAGCAGGTTAAAGAGCTCGATGAGGAGGCAAAAACCCTGGAGCTCATAAAGGCGACAACAGCAAGGACCTCCCACAGCCAAAGACAGCACCCTTATGCACCCACCAGCAGAACAAGAGAAGTTGGTGAAAGCTCAAAGGCCGGGCATACAGGACAGCAGTCATTTTTAGGCCATGGCCCAGACCAGCCTTCGTGGGAAATGCACAAACCCCAAACCCAAACCCAAACCCAAACCCAGACACCAGCGCCTCAACCTCCTCGAAGACTACATAGGAAGAAGTAAACCTTCCACTGGTAACCATGGAGGTAGGTGGGTCTGGTCCCTTACAAATTATAGGAAGTGTGGAAAATACACATATCGGTGGAAGATTACACTTCTTTTGGGATGCATGGAGTACATTAACTACAGACACTTATATCCTAAACAGTATCCAGGGATATACCATTGAATTTGTGCACAAAAATAGCCCCCCAGTTCAGCATGTACCGAACCGAACGTTCGTACTTTCACGAAAAGAAAAATTAGAAGCACATGCTGAACTGGTGAGACTTCACACAAAGGGGGTAATTGAAAAAACCCAACACGATTCTCTGGAATTTGTGTCTAATATCTTTACCAAAAACAAAAAAGATGGTGGTTGGCACACCATCATAGATTTGACCAAATGAATACATGAGTGCAATATATTCATTTCAAAATGGAAACCTTTGTTACTGCCAAACAATTTATTTCCAAAGTCTACTTCATGGCTAGCATCGACTTAAAAGATGCTTACTATTCAGTTCCTATATGGACTGACCACAGACGTTATTTAAAATTCAACTGGATGGGGCAGCTCTGCCAGTATAGAGCTCTACCAAATGGATTAACATCAGCCCCCAGGCTGTTTACAAAAATTTTGAAACCAGCCCTAGCGTTTCTTCGGAAACAAAAACATATGATCATGGCCTATCTGGATGACATATTAATTGTGGGCAAAACTTTGGAATTAGCCAAACTAGCTGTATCAGCCACCAAACAATGTTTGAGAAACTGGGGTTTATCATCCATCCAGTTCAATCTAAACTAACGCCTTCCACCATAATGGATTATTTGGGGTTCACTATTGACTCAGTTCACATGTCGGTGACTTTACCAAAGGACAAGGCTACAGTCTTAACTGAGGCCTGCAACAACCTCATTGACATCAGTGAACCATCTATCAGATTGGTAGCAAGGGTGATTGGCAAAATAGTGGCTGCTTTTCCAGCCACACAATTTGGACCTTTGTATTATCAAAATTTACAAAGGACAAAAATACAAGCACTCAAAATGAATGCTGGTCATTTCGACAGAACAATGAAGCTACCAATCAAAGCAATTATGGAATTAAAATGGTGGAGGGATAACATTCGGCATTGTTCCAGCCCTATCATTATCAGCAACCCCTCAGTGGTGCTACAAACTGATGACAATGCACTTGGTTGGGGTGCTACCAATTCCATCTCCAGCTGTGGAGGTAGATGGAATGCACAGGAGGCATCATTACTACAGACACTTGGCATAAACTACCTGGAAATGTTGGGTGCATTCTAGGGCCTAAAGTCATACTGTTCTGGAATATATCACCAGCATGTTAGACTACGGATTGACAATACCACCGTGGTGGCATATATTAACCATATGGGTGGAATCAAATCGACATCATGTGACAATCTGGCTAATACAATTTGGCAATGGTCTATCCAGAGAAATATTTGGATATCAGCTACTTACCTACCAGGTAACCTAAATTCAGTGGCAGACACCAGGCCACGCAAATTCAATGAAAACATCGAATGGATGTTGGATATAAAAGTATTTGCTGATATTGTAGCACGGTATGGAACAACAGATATCGATCTATTTGCATCTGGACTCAATCAACAGTTACCAAACTATGCTTCTTGGGAACCAGACCCTGGGGCATCAGTGATAGATGCTTTTTCGCTGCATTGGGGGAAATTGTTTTTCTATGCATTCCCCCCTTTCTGCCTCATCAGTCAGGTATTACGCAAAATACAACAAGACACGGCGTCTGGTATTTTGGTAGTGCCCGATTGGCCTACTCAACCATGGTTCCCTGTGATAGTCGACATGGTCTTAGAACCATGTATCACCATCCTGAAATTACCAGATTTGTTGGTTCATCCCGTAACTGGGGATAGCCATCCATGTCATAATACAACAAACTTATTAATTTGTAGAGTCTAAAGAAACCTCTACTGGAACTTGGACTGATGGACTGAACATTGAACATTATCTCAGCAGCTCACAGGCAGTCCACCAAAAAACAATATCTGGTATACATCAGGAAATGGGAGCTATATTGTCACAGAAACAACATCACTTACAGCTCGATGAACATAACGTCTGTTCTGGAATTCCTGGCAGGCCTCCATTATGATGAGGGGCTCAGTTTACAGTGCCATTCACTGCACCAGAAGTGCCCTTTCAGCATATCTATGGCGAGGATCAGAGCGTCATTCTGTTGGGACTCACCCCCTGGTAACCAAACTTATGAAGGGAATTTTTAATATCATTTCCCCAAGAACCAGGTACTCTCAAATATGGGATGTGAGTATTGTCCTAACGTTGCTAAGGAACTGGTCTCCAGCAACAGCTCTGTCCCTGCAAAAACTGACGCATAAAACAGTCATGCTGATGGCTTTGGTCACAGCACAAAGGGTACAGTCTTTACATAAGTTAAGGCTGGACAATATGACTTCTTCAACAAGAAATATAACTTTTTATATTCACGAATTAGTCAAACAGAACAGACCGGGATCATCAGGCCTCAAAATAGAATTTATGACTTACCCTATAGATGACCGTCTCTGTATAATAAGACATTTATTGTTATATATGGAGAACACCAAAAACATCAGAGGGAATGAGATGGCACTACTAATCAGCCACAAGCAACCACACAAAAAAGTGTCGGTTCAAACTATTTCCAGATGGCTGAAACAGGTTTTAACAACAGCTGGGGTGGATACTAACATATTCAAATCTCATTCCACCAGGGCTGCAGCAACATCAGCAGCTATGGAGTTGGACGTACCGATGGACCAAATCCTGGAGACAGCAGGATGGCCAAGGGAAAAAACGTTCCAACAATTCTACCATAAACCAGTGGTTAAACCTGGAACTTTTGCAGATTCAATTTTAAGTTCTGTAATATGATTTCACCCCATGAATTAGGGGCTATAATTTGTTGTTAATAAATTTATCATGGATTTTCAATGTCGGATTCATGTTTAAACATGTTAACACAATTCCTCCCTTAGTCAATTAAGGCAGATCTGATGTATGGATTCATTTCCACGGCAAGAAATCACAGAGTTTTGAGATCTTCACGTAGTCACTCACGTGATTCTGAAGTAAAATAGTAAGATTAAACGAGAATTTACCAGTTTGAAGTTCGATTGTTATTTTATGAGGAGTAACGTTGAGGGATTACGTGTCCTCTGCTCCCACCCTTGATCATAAAGTTCAACTGGTATCCTCTTCTCTAATCTTACTATGTTCAGTCATTACTGTTACCTGTGATTTCACACCGCTGCTTTGAAGAATGACAGGCATGCGTCCTGGCGGGTTCTTCACGTAATCCCTCAACGTTACTCCTCATAAAATAACGATCAAACTTCGAACTGGTAAGTTCTGGTTTAATCTTACTATTAAACTGGAAAGAGTGCAGTGAATGTTTAAAAGGATGTTGTCTGGACTTGAGGGCCAGTGCTATTGGGAAAGGTGGGGCAAGTGAGGACTGTATACCTTGGAGCATCGGAGGATGAGAGATGATCTTATGGAGATTTATAAGATAATGAGGGGAATAGATAAGGTAGATGCACCGAGTCCTTTACTCGGAGTAGGGGACTCAAGAACCAGAGGTCATAGGTTTAAGATGAGAAGGGAAAACATTAATGGGAATTTGAGAGTCACTGTTTTTACAGAAAGGGTGATGGGTATGTGGAATGAGAATGTGAATGAAAGGAGGGAGTTAAAGCAGAAACTATAACAACATTTAAAAGACATTTGGACAGCGACATGGGTAGACAGGATTCCTGAACCAGGGGCCGCAGTCTTAGAATAAAGGGGAGGCCATTTAAGACTGAGGTGAGAAATAACTTTTTCACCCAGAGAGTTGTGAATTTGTGGTATTCCGTGCCACAGAGGGCAGTGGAGGCCAAGTCACTGGATGGATTTAAGAGAGAGTTAGATAGATCTCTGTGGGCTAGTGGAATCAAGGGATATGGGGAGAAGGCAGGTACAAGTTATTGATTGGGGATGATCAGCCATGATCACAAGGAATGGCGGTGTTGGCTCGAAGGGCCGAATGGCCTCCACCTGCACCTATTTTCTATGTTTCTATAATAATAATAATAATAAATGTTATTTATGGGCGCCTTTCAAGAGTCTCAAGGACATCTTACAAAAATTTAGCAGGTAGAGGAAAAACATGTAAGGGGAATGAAATAAATAGTAGAGACATGACTAGTACACAAAGTAAATAAGAATTCAATACAAAACACAGTATGAGGCAATTAATGCACAGATGAAAAGGGACAGCACATGGGGCTAAGGATAGGCAGAGGTGAAGAGATGGGTCTTGAGGCGGGACTGGAAGATGGTGAGGGACATGGAATTGCGGATCAGTTGGGGGAGGGAGTTCTAGAGCCTGTTTCTATGTTTCTATGTTTCTATGTTTCTAGATATGGGCCAAATACAGGAAGGTGGGACAAACATAGATGGGCATCTTTGTTGGCGTCCAAGGGCCTGTTTCCATGCTGTATAACTCTGTCACTCCGTCACTCTATGACACTCTTGCTGATCGCAATCTAATTTAAAACATTACTCACTTGTTCAATGCTTTGGAGTGTTACATTTTTAACTCTAACCTTTTTTATCTTAGAATACATTTTCAGACATTGGGGCAAAGATGGCTAAATGAGGTTGATATACACATCAGTCTAGATTTCATAATTAGCTTGAGGAGAATGTTTTCACCTCTTTTTTTTATCTTGCTAGGATCTTATTCCATCGTAGTTTTTACATTTGGCTCTAAAATTACTTTTAGCCATAACTTCCTTGCTAAACTAATATTATTGGAGACCAACTTAAAACATAGAACATAGAGCAATTCACAGAAACAGGCGCTTCGGCCCACAATGTCTATGCTGAATGTGTTGCCAAGTTAAACTAATGCTCTGCTTGTTCATGATCTATATCATCATAGAGTCATGGAGTGATACAGTGTGGAAACAGGCCCTTTGGCCCAACATGCCCACACCGGCCAACATGTCTCAGCTACTCTAGTCCCACCTGCCCGTATTTGGGCCATAGCCCTCCCAACTCATCCTATCCATGTACCTGTCTAACAGTTGCTTAAATGTTGGGATAGTCCCTGCTTCAACTACCTCCTCTGGCAGTTTGTTCCATAAACACACCACCCTTCGTGTGAAAAAATTACCCCTCGGATTCCTATTAAATCTTTTTCCCTTCACCTTGAACCTATATCCTCTTGTCCTCGCTTCACCTACACTGGGCAAGGGACTCTGTGCATCCACCTGATCTATTCGTCTCATGATTTTAAACACCTCAATAAGATCACCCCTCATCCTCCTGTGCTCTAAAGAATAGAGTCCCAGCCTATTCGACTTCTCCCTATAACTCAGACCCTTGACCCCTGGCAACATCCTTGTAAATCCTCTCGGTACTCTTTCCAGCTAGACAAAATATTTCCTATAACATGGTGCCCAGAACTGAACACAATACTCTCCATTTGACCTTGACAACGTCTTATACAACTGCAACATGACCTCCCAAATTCTATACTCAATACTCTGACAGATGAAGGCCAATGTACCAAATGCTTTTTTGACAAGACACCCACCACTCTAAGTGTGTAAAATACCTGCCCTGAACATCTCTTTAGACTTTGCCTCCCTCACCTTAAACTTAGCCCTCTAGTATTTGAAACTTGCATCCTGGAACAACGGTTCTGACTGTCTACCCTATCTGTGCCTCCCACCATTAGACTTGTACCCAGATATTTTGCATATAGAACATTTTTTCATTACAGCTGGGTGGTCCTAGTCTGACCTGACCTAATTCTGTTTTTTAACGGATTCAGTTTAATTAAGTATGTGTCCACAACTAAGCAATCAGCAGCAATTACAGTCCGCCACAGGTAAACAAGGAACACTCCTCCTAGCAGTGGTGAGACTGCTGGGTTGTTGGAAATGTAAATATACGTTTGAATAGACTGGAGCTGAGTAGATAGTGCTTCAATTATTGATCCTGCGTTCCAGACGTGTTTGCATTTCAAACTCTATCAGTCTGTGTTAATCAATGGAGCGAATCATTTGCAATGAGAGACGTGCTGATGACTAATAGAAACATAGAAACATAGAAAATAGGTGCAGGACAAGGCCATTCGGCCCTTTGAGCCAGCACCGCCATTCATTGTGATCATGGCTGATCATCCCCAATCAATAACCCGTGCCTGCCTTCTCCCCATATCCATTGATTGCACTAACCCCTAGAGCTCTATCTAACTCTCTCTTAAATCCATCCAGTGAATTGGCCTCCACTGCCGTTATTTCGCACCTCAGTCTTAAATGGCTTCCCCTTCATTCTAAAACTGTGGCCCCTGGTTCTGGACTCGCCCAACATTGGGAACATTTTTCCTGCATCTAGCTTGTCCAGCCCCCCATTTGGAAGAATAATGGGAGTATTTGTCTGTGATGGGGGAGCCACATGTCTTTGTCTTTTTTTTGTTATTTTTGGTATTTTGTGTTAATGTTCTCTGGTTTGTTTTATGTGGGAGGTGGGGAGGGGGTCGGGAGAAACTTTTATTTTTCAATTTCTTGCCTTGCAGGAGATGTGATTGTTTTCCAGATCGTATCTCCAGTTGCTCTGCGGCCTAACATTGTAGAGCTGTAGGCCTGGCTCAGGGCTTTGAGCCCCACCGCGGGAATGTGGACTAACCATCGGATCCTGCGATCCCTTGCCTGGGATCGACACTCCAACAGCAGGCCTGCGGATTTCACCATCGAGGAACTCGCAGTCTCTGGTAGAGACCGATGTCGGGAAACATAGAAACATAGAAATTAGGTGCAGGAGTAGGCCATTCGGCCCTTCGAGCCTGCACCGCCATTCAATATGATCATGGCTGATCATCCAACTCAGTACCCCGTACCTGCCTTCTCTCCATACCCTCTGATCCCCTTAGCCACAAGGGCCACATCTAACTCCCTCTTAAATATAGCCAATCAACTGGCCTCGACTACCCTCTGCGGCAGAGAGTTCCAGAGATTCACCACTCTCTGTGTGAAAAAAAGTTCTTCTCATCTCGGTTTTAAAGGATTTCCCCATTATCCTTAAGCTGTGACCCCTTGTCCTGGACTTCCCCAACATCGGGAGCAATCTTCCTGCATTTAGCCTGTCCAACCTCTTAAGAATTTTGTAAGTTTCTATAAGATCCCCTCTCAATCTCCTAAATTCTAGAGAGTATAAACCAAGTCTATCCAGTCTTTCTTCATAAGACAGTCCTGACATCCCAGGAATCAGTCTGGTGAACTTTCTCTGCACTCCCTCTATGGCAATAATGTCCTTCCTCAGATTTGGAGACCAAAACTGTACGCAATACTCCAGGTGTTGTCTCACCAATACCCTGTACAACTGCAGTAGAACCTCCCTGCTCCTATACTCAATTCCTTTTGCTATGAAAGCTAACATACCATTCGCTTTCTTCACTGCCTGCTGCACCTGCATGCCTACTTTCAATGACTGGTGTACCATGACACCCAGGTCTCGCTGCATCTCCCCTTTTCCTAGTCGGCCACCATTTAGATAATAGTCTGCTTTCCTGTTTTTGTCACCAAAATGGATAACCTCACATTTATCCACATTATACCGAATCTGCCAAACCCAGCCTATCCAAGTCACCTTGCAGTCTCCTAGCATCCTCCTCACAGCTAACACTGCCCCCCAGCTTAGTGTCATCTGCAAACTTGGAGATATTGCCTTCAATTCCCTCATCCAGATCATTAATATACATTGTAAATAGCTGGGGTCCCAGCACTGAGCCTTGCGGTACCCCACTAGTCACTGCCTGCCATTGTGAAAAGGACCCGTTTACTCCTACTCTTTGCTTCCTGTTTGCCAGCCAGTTCTCTATCCACATCAATACTGAACGCCCAATGCTTTAGCTCCAATCGATACACCAGCCCCGACCCAGGGTAGATCGCCCGGAGCAGGGAAGCTGAAAGTCCCCCTTGATGCAGGAGCTTGATCGGCTTGATACGGGGGGCTTGACCGTCACCTACGCGAGCCAAGATCATCCCGTCAACGGAAGGATCAAGGTCCCCGACCACGGGAGAACAAAGAAGGGAAGTGATTGAACTTTTTTTCGCCTTCCGTCACAGTGAGGAATGTGGAGTAGTCACTGTGGTGGATGTTTATGTTAAAATGAATTTCGTGTGTTTTGTTGCTTTTTAATGGTATGACTGTATGGCAAATCAAATTCCTTGTATGTTGCAAAACATACTTGGCTAATAAAGTATGATTATGATTATTATTAATATAGAAAATAGAAACATAGAAGATAGCAGAGAAGTGCAGGAGGAGGCCATTCGGTCCTTCAAGCCAGCACCTTCGAGCAGTGGTGTAGCGTGGGGGGGGGGGGGGCAGAGGGGCGGTTGCTAAATTTTAAGGGGCGCAAAAACATTGGTGGATACATTTTTAAAATAAAATTAAGAGGCCTGGGGAGCCGTTGGAGCGAGGAGGGGTTACCTGGAACTGTGAGTATAAATACAGCGCGGGCCAAGCCGCCGCTGCTGCCACCCCAGCTCCGAGGCCAGGTTGCCGCATCAGTTCCGTGGCCAGGCCGCCGCTGTCGCTGCTGCTGCCGCTGTCCCAGCTCCGAGGCCAGGCCGCCATTGCCGCTGTCAAAGCCGCTGCCCCAGCTCCGAGGCCGCCAGCTCCACCATTAGGCCTCGGCGCAGGCGGAGACAGGGGATACGACAAAAGAAGTCGCATCCCCCAAAGGAAGAGACCAAAAACGTGTTCCTTCCCGTTCCCTTCCCTTCCCTTCCCCTTCCCCTTCCCCTTTCCCCTCCCCCTTCCCTTCCCTTTCCCCCTTCTCCCCTTCTCCCCTTCCCCCATTCTCCCCTTCTCCCATTCCCCTCCATTCTCCCCTTCCCCCCCTCTCCCCCTCCCCCCCCCCCCCCCCCCCCCCCCGGCTAATGAGTAGGTGCAAAACTTTAAGCTGCCCGGGCACTCAAAAAACCCAGCCTACACCACTGCCTTCGAGTAGGCTGGGACTCTCTGCTTTATGATTATGATATGAATGTCACTCTGCCACAGGCAAGCTGTATTTCCTTGCGTTTGCTTTTGTTCATCAAAGGATGTGCGTGGGGTAACATGTTAAAACTGATCAATTCTCCCACGGTCGCTGTTGAGTGAATTAAGAGAGAATAATTGCAATGTACTTGGTTGCCCCTGTAGTTTCAAGGGCCGCTGGATCTGTTTGGTCATTTATCAGACCCATCTAACCAGAACTGCACACAATACACCAAGTGTGGCCTAACCAAAGTCCTACAAAACGGCATCATGTTTCCCTTTACTTAATGCCTTGACCAATGATGAGAAACATACCAAACATACCATGGACCAGAGAGCAGTGCTGAACTACTATCTACCTCGCTGGTGACCCTCGGACTACCCTTGATCGGACTTTACTGGTTTAACCTTGTATTAAATGCTATTCCCTTAACATGTATCTATACACTGTAAGGGCTCGATTGTAACCACGTATTGTCTTTCCACTGACTGGATAACACACAACAAAAGCTTTTCACGGTACCTCGGTACACGTGACAATAAATTAAAATGAACTGAACCCTCTTTACCACTTTCAAATATATTAAACTTTTTTTCAAATATACTTACTAGAATTACAGCAAGTAGAGAGAAAATGTTATACATTTTATTTCGGAGTCACGTGAGTGACACCGTTAAGACCCCGTCCAGCACGCATGCGCGACATAGCATCTCACGCAGTGCAACAGCGATGAACGGGAGTACAGGCACTCCCGCTAGAAGTTTAAAAACGGGACCTTCAGGTAAGTAACTTACTCCGAGGTCGTATTTCCAAAACCTTGTTCTGTTTTGTGCATTAGCAACATGAACAAGGCAAGACAGGGAAAGAAGGTCGCTCCCCGTTCGACTCCATTGGAACATGAGGGTTCCATCAGTGGGGGCGGTCGGCGGCACCTGGACCGCACATGCTGCGATCAACAAACACCGACGGCAATTCTGAGCCAAGCCCAGTACCGCTAGTGCAGCCTGATCAACAGCAGCGGACTGGAGGCAAGGCGAAAAGAAAGTCCGACCGGCCGGTATTCTCCGACGAGTCCGGTGCAGAAGACTCACCGCCGGAGAGCGGCAGAGGTAGCCGCCTGAGCCGCATGGAGAGGCTCATGGAGCAAATGCTCCAGCGAGACTTGCTCCGGGAGATGGGGCAAGCTCGCCAAGGGAGCACAGGCACTCCCGCACCAGTGCACTACAACACACTGGCCATCGCATCTCCCTCAGCTGAGGGGAGCATTGGTGACCAGGGCTGGGCTGGTCAAGAACAGGGGTCACTGGCCGAAGATATCAGGAGTATGCACGGGGTACAGGAACAGGAAGAGCTGCTGGGTGTGGTAAACCGCTACGTGGCTACACCACGAGCGGGGCGGCCATTGCAACCAAAATTGGCGGCCAGCATTGACTACCTGTCATTCAAACCTCTTCAATAAACAGATAGTCAATGAGGCATTGGACCTCTACTCGCCTCCTGAGAACTGCGTTTCACTGAACGTACCCGCCGTCAATAGTCAAATTTGGGCTACATTGGGCAGGGTATAAGAACCCAAGAGCTGAAATTGCAACGCATTCTAAAGCTCCTGACGTCAGCTATCACCTCGTATGCTTGGTCCGTAGATGGGGCAGAGATGACCACCAATCAGCAAGATACCCTGGCTCTACTGTGTAATACTCAGTACGAGATCAATAACCTCCGCAAGGAAGCAATCAGACCTGCCCTTAATCCTAAATTTGCAGGACTGTGCAGAACACCGGCTGCAGAGCCACAGATCCTGCTATTTGGCAAGGGCTTGGCCAAACAGGTCAAAGACCTGGAAGAGGAATCAAAAGCATTTGGCCTCATGAGGGCAGGACCCGGAACGAGCAGAGCCGCTCAACCCAGACGGCAGTACCCCATCGCATCCGCCAGTCGACTTCAACCTCATGGGACTGGTGAAAGCTCGGGGCCCGCATACCATCCCCGGAAGCCTTTTTTAGGCCAGGGCCCATAGCGGGCCCCATGGAAAATGCGCCACCCACTCAGCTCCACCCTGACAGACGAAGAGTCAGAAACAGAAGAAAGGAACACACCAATAACTATGCAGGTAGGTGGGTCTGGTTCCTACCAGCACATAAAAAGTGGAGGAACTGTACTAATGGGGGGGGGGGGGGAAGAGATTACACCTGTTCATGGAAGCATGGAGGACTATCACACATGATAGTAGTAAGATTAAACGAGAACTTACCAGTTCGAAGTTCGATCTGTATTTTATGAGGCGTTACGATGAGGGATTACGTGAAGAACCCGTCCAGCACGCATGCGCGACATACTTCAAAGCAGCGGTGTGGAATCACAGAAAGACACGATAATTGAAATAAACATTGTAAAGAAAAGGAGAACTTAAATACCAGTTGATCTCTATAATTGAGGGTAGGAGCGGAGAGCACGTAATCCCTCATCGTAACTCCTCATAAAATACAGATCAAACTTCGAACTGGTAAGTTCTCGTTTAATCTTACCATTTTACTTCGGAGTCACGTGAGTGACTACGTGAAGATTTTAAAGCTCTGTGATTTCAAACCGTGTAACAGTTCATACTTCACTCACTGCCGAAGTCATTCGAGGGAGCAAGTATGTTATTGTAATCAACCATGAATCTGTTTGTAAAAACAATAATGGTGTTTATTAAACAATAACAAAAAACAAAATTGCTCCCCTGGGCTTAAATTATATATTTGCAGATTCTAATATTTTTTTCTGCAAACGATGCCTGTGGCTTGTTATAAAAAGTTTGAAACGTTTTTTCCCCAGACCACCCCGCTGTAGCCAGGAAGTTTTGTTTTTTGTTATTGTTTAATAAACACCATTATTGTTTTTACAAACAGATTCATGGTTGATTACGATAACATACTTCCTCCCTTGGATGACTTCGGCAGCGAGTGAAGTATGAACAGTTACACGGTTTGAAATCACAGAGCTTTAAAATCTTCACGTAGTCACTCACGTGACTCCAAAGTAAAATAGTAAGATTAAACGAGAACTTACCAGTTTGAAGTTTGATCTGTATTTTATGAGGAGTTACGATGAGGGATTACGTGCCCTCCACTCCCACCCACAATTATAGAGATCAACTGGTAACTTAGTTCTCCTTGTCTTTACTATGTTTATTTCAATTATTGTGTTGTTTCTGTGATTCCACACCGCTGCTTTGAAGTATGTCGCGCATGCGTGCTGGACGGGGTCTTCACGTAATCCCTCATCGTAACTCCTCATAAAATCCAGATCAAACTTCAAACTGGTAAGTTTTCATTTAATCTTACAATTCCTTCTGCTCTTTGTAATCTACCTTCTCTTTCAATGGTAGTGTCTTTCATTCTGTAGACAGTTTAATATCATTAATATGGTTAGAATGTAATGGGCCTCCAGATGACATAAAATCATTTAGAAGCAGAGAATTAAATGCTACGTGAAAGATGAATTGTTTCAGGCCTGTTAATAACAGTGAATTACATTAGAAAATGATATTGCAGATTACTGCAGGTATCATTCTGACCTTCAAATATGTTAACAGATGTGTACCACAATTTGTTTCACTGAATCTCAATGGGGTGTCAAATGCAAATAAGACATCTGCATATTGTTTCACAAAAATATAAATACGCAGTACTTAAATCTGTTATTTAATTTAATTTGTGTGCACTAGAAAAAAAAACCCAAGGAGCTGGGTGTTAACTGTGAATCCACAGCCTAATGACAAATGAAAGTGATAATATCTGAATTTGGTGCATTATTGAACTGCAACCAGAAACAAGCAAAATAATGGCTTTGAAGAAACATTGGATCATTTTCAATGTGGCGCTGACATTGTGTTGAATAATCAGTTGTCAGTTTTCAATGAAATACAGTCTTTAGTTTCATTTAGAGATAAAGCGCAGAAACAGGTTATTCGGCCCACGAAGTCTACGCCAATCAGCGATCCCCGCACACCAACACTATCTTACACACAGTAGGGACAATTTACAATTATACCAAGCCAATTAGCCTGTGCACCCGTATGTCTTTCGAGTGTGGAGGAAACCAGAGCACCCGGAGAAAACGCACGCAGGTCACGTGGAGTACGTACAAACTCCGTACAGCCAGCACCCATAGTCAGGGTTGAACCCAGGTCTCCGGCGCTGTAAGGCAGCCATGCCGACCCGATTCCTTCAACTGTATCTGAAACAGTCACATGGAAAAAAAATGGGATGTTTAGTTTAGTTTAGTTTAGTTTAGAGAGTGGTGGCTGTGTGGAATGAGCTTCCAGTGAAGGTGGTGGAGGCAGGGTCGTTTTTATCATTTAAAAATAAATTGGATAGTTATATGGACGGGAAGGGAATGGAAGGTTATGGTCTGAGCGCAGGTATATGGGACTAGGGGAGAATATGTGTTCGGCACGGACTAGAAGGGTCGAGATGGCCTGTTTCCATGCTGTAATTGTTATATGGTTATATGGTTATAGGTCAGTGCGGAAACAGGCTATTCAGCTCACCAATTCCGCACCGACCAGCGTTCCCTACACAGTAACACTAGCCTACAATTCACCAGGAACAATTCACATTTATACCAAGCCAATTAACGTATAAATCTGTACATCTTTTGGAGTGTGGATAAATTACGAAACCAAAGTTTTGTAACATTTTGGTTCCATCAGCAACCTCTGAATCTACAAGACTGGAATGGAAGAAGTCATTCTTGATCCCAAGATAGAAGAAATAACTTGTGATCCTCCAGAACAGTAAAGAGTGAATGAGATAGATGCAAAATGGCAGGGTCAACGTTGCAGGCTGATGCAGGCAGATGCTTCCCGATGTGGGCCTCCTTTACATCGGCGAGACAGAGTGTAGAATGGGATACCAATGTGCCAGACATTTGCGCTCGTTACACTAAGGCCTGCTGGATCCTTTGGTGCTAACCATTTTAACTCCCCTTCCCCTTCCCAACCTGACATTTCTGCCCTTTGGCCCCCACTATTGCTAGAGTGAGGCCACTCACAAACTCAACAACTAGCACCGCATATTCCAGTTAAAAGCTTTACACTGTACCTCGGTACACGTGACAATAAACTAGACTGTAAATGTAACCTAAAGGTATGAACTTTTTGTAAAACTGTATGGGTTCTTGAACCAACCAACACAACCCTAATCCTATCCCAGCAAGGGAATACTATGAACTACCATAGACTTGTTTTTTTAATATTGTGTTTTACCACTAATGCTTTACTTTCTGCACAAGCATTTTTCTTTCTTTGCAGAATTTTATGTATAATTTGTGCATAATATATGTTTTAAGTGTTGTTTGTGAGACATGCCTGCAATGCTGCTGTAAGCAATATTTTCATTGAACCTGTACCTCACCATAATGAACCACTGACCGTCGACTTGTGCAGATGACAATAACTTCACCCTGTAGCAGAGAAATAGAAGGAGCAGTATAGTGGGACAGGCAACATCTCTGGATAGAAGGAATGGGTGATGTTTCGGGTCGTGACCCTTCATCGGACTGACTGAAGTCTGTCAGTCAGTCTGCAGAAGGGTCTCGGCCAGAAACGTCATCCATTCCTTCTCTCCAGAGATGCTGCCTGTCCCGCTGTTACTCCAGCATTTTGTGTCTGTCTTCGGTGTAAACCAGCGTCTGCAGTTCCTTCCTACACAGAGAGTAGTTTACATGGTATGTTGAACTGTATGGTGAACCCACAGTATGGTGGCAGCTGCTTTCTTAATGCAGCTACGAGTAATAGTAAATAGTTATAGTTTTGCACATTTGTGGAACTTGCCAGGATAGTTGTTGAAACACATGAGCATTAGACCATTTCTTGCCAGAAACTTGAGAATCTAAGCCAGTGTAGTGTTTGGGGACTGAGGACTGTGGTGTGCAAGGAGCGACCTGATCTGTGAATGCCATCGAGTTATTGAATCAAACAGTGTGGAAACAGGCCATTCAGCCCGCCACATTCAGACCACCCTGCAGGCACCTAAACATATTAATGCCATCTCCCAGCACTTGGCTGCTCACCTTCCCTGCTTAGACAATTCAAGGGGTCATCAAGAATTCCACCACTCTCTCAAGCAATGTAGTCCAGGTACTCACCATTCTCTTGACCTCCTCTGATCCCCTCTAAATCTCTTCTGATCACGAGTTTATCAACCTCTTATATGGGGACATTGTTCCTGCAATACAGCATGTCCATACCCTGGTAAGTTTATCTACCTCCATCATGTCACCTTTTAACCTCCTCAGAATGAACTGAAACACTCCCTCCCATGTTAAACCAAGCCTCCTAAATATCTTCTCAAGTGGAAGGATCACTTACTGTTGTATCAGGGAGATAGAACAGTACAGGCGATAGACGCAAAGTGCTGGAATAACTCAGCGGGTCAGGCAGCATCTCTGGAAAAAAGGAATCGGTGACATTTCAGGTGGAGGCCCTTCTTAGTGAGCACTCCCTGTTCTGTTCAAGTTGACTCAGTCTGAAGAAGAGTCTCAACCAAAAATATAACCTATTCCTTTTCTCCAGAGATGCTGCCTGACCCATTGAGTCACTCCAGCGTTTTGTGCCTGTCTGTGGTTTAAACGAACACCAGCAGTTCCACCCTACACATAGAACAGAACAGCACAGGAACTGACCCTCCTGCGCAAAATATCTGTACCGAACATGGTGCTGTTGAACGAATCTCCTCTGCCTGCACGTGATCCATATCCTACCGTCCCCTGCAGATCCATGTGCCTTTCTGAAAGCCTCTTCAATGCCAACAGAACTTTCTATGACCAATTTTATTACTCACTTAACATTGGAAAAACAATAGTTATTCTGGTCATTTCTCTCGTGTGACTTTGTTGTGTACAAGTTATTTGTCAGCTTTCCGTCACAATTGTACAAGTGGCCACATTTTAAGTATCACTTCATTGATGACCTGAGGTTGTAAAACTTCATTCAATATGTTGTGGGTATACAAGAGACTGCAGATGCTGGAATCCTGAGCAAAACATAGATGCTGCAGGAACACTGGGTCAGGCAGCATCTATGAAGGGAATGATAATGCCTTGGCTTAGCACATAGTCCAGGAGGAACTCAGCAGTTCAGGCGGCATCTGTGGAAGGTGATCTTTTGGCTCCTGATCCTGCTTCAGACTGATTGAAGTAAGGGGGAGAAGGCTGAAACAGAGGTGGTAGTGGAACAAGCCTGGCGAATGATAGGTGGATACAGATGAAGGTGTTTGAGCAAAATATTGTGGACCGTTTGTATCCTGCCCACCCAATTAGATATTTAATCAAAGATAGAGACAATTCTGGAGTAACTCAGGAAGCATCTCTGGAGAAAAAGGATAAGTGACATTTTGGGTCAGGAGTCTTCTTCAGACTCATATTCAAACATTGTATCTGCACCTGACAAAGAACATGAGGCGACTGTATTTTAAATTCTGTAAGATTTGTTTAGTTTCGAGATTCAGCATGGCAATAGGCTCTTCGGCCCACCGAGTCCGCACTGACTAGAGATCCCCGTATACTACCATTATCCTACACACGTTAGGGAAAATTTACTATTTTACTAAAGGCAATTAACCTACAAACCTGTATGTCTTTGGTGTGAGGGAGGAACACTAAGTCTGAGGAACTCCTGGAGAAAACCCAAGCGGCCACGGGGAGAAGGTACAAACTGTGGTTGGACGACGAATCAGGGTATAGAAGTGAGATCGACCGACTGGCCAAATGGTGCCAGCACAGCAACCTGGCTCTCAACATCAGTAAGATCTAGGAACTGATTGTGGACTTTGGTAGGGGAAGGATGAGGACCCACAATTCTGTTCATATCAATGGGACTATGGTGGAGAGGGTCAATAACTTCAAATTCCTTGGCGTGCATATTTCCGAAGATCTTTCCTGGACCCAACACACTCATGCAGTTATAAATAAGGCACGTCAGCGACTCTATTCCCTGAGAAGATTACGGAGATTCGGCATGTTGAAGAAGATTCTCCTAAACTTCTACAGGTGCACGGTAGAGAGTATTCTGACTGGTTGCATCAACGCCTGGTTTACAACTTGAAGGTACTGGAGTGAAAAAGACTACAAAAAGTTGTGACCACTACCCAGTCCATCACCAGCTCAGAACTCCCCACCGTTGAAGGGATCTATCATAGTTGCTGCCTCAAAAAGGCAGCCAAAATCATCAAGGACCCACACCATCCTGGCCACACACTCATCTCACCATTGCCATCAGGAAGAAGGTACAGGAGCCTGAAAACTGTAACATCCAGGTTCAGGAACAGCTTCTTCCCCACAGCCATCAGGCTATTAAACACAACAATGAATAAGCTCTGAGCTCTGAGCTGCAAAAGACTATATTATTACTGCACTATATTTGTTATTTATTGAACTTTTCTTTTTTTCTTTTTCCCCGTTATGTACAATGTTTACATATTCACATATTCTGTTGTGCTGCAGCAAGTAAGAATTTCATTGTCCCATCCGGGACATACGACAATATAACACTCTTGACTCTTGACTTAACTCCATGCAGACAGCATCCGTAGTCAGGATTGAACCCGGGTCCCTGGTGCTGTGAGGCAGCAACTCTACCACTGCACCACCAGGCCAAGGTGAGTCTATCTCTCCAGAGGTCAATGACGGGCACAACAAAACCAAAGCACTCGATCCACAAAGCCAGGTGACAACGGTTAATAAAAGGTCAAACAGTGGTCGAACATCAGGAAGGGTTTAACATAATTGGGGACTTAGGAATGCGGGCAAGAGTTAAAACTAAATGTAGAGAAATGCAAGGATGTAGAAGGAGACCGTCAACTGGCTGGGGAAAATAATAATGATGGGCAATGGAGATGAAAGCAGTCTCGAAGCTTGACTGAGAATAAATTGAGGCAATTGCAAGCATGTTCTGTGGCAGTCAGCGCAACAAACGAGATGCTGGAGTTTAGTGTAAAGTCAACACCAAGGTGAAACAGGAAGGTTATTCTGTCACGTTATCAATCATTAGTGCATCCATACTTAGAATAAACTCTCGTCACCACAGTAC
Organism: Leucoraja erinaceus; assembly: GCF_028641065.1. NCBI lineage: Eukaryota > Metazoa > Chordata > Chondrichthyes > Rajiformes > Rajidae > Leucoraja > Leucoraja erinaceus. The sequence continues at coordinate 2,295,688 of NC_073402.1, read as the reverse complement.
GAAAATAGCATTGCAGCCATTGAAGAGATGCAGAGGAGAATGGCTCTAATGATTGAAGGAGCCGGGGGACTGGGTTATGGAGCACGTTCACGTTGATGAGGAGAAGTTGAATATTGATATCATTTTTGTTTTAATGGGAACACAAAATGGCGAGCAAGATAACATATTTCACCTTGAGGGGTTCAGTGGTTCTAAAGGACAAAATGCAGTGATGGAAGATTAATTCAACGTTGATGAAAGGAAACATTACCTCAGTGACTGGGCGCACAGGGAAGCAGGTCACATTGATCTATCCGCAAAGTAGATTTTCTTCAGAAAATGATATTCTGAGATAGTGTTAACATTATTGGAGATGTAGCAAATAAATTCAGACACGGGGCCTTCAAAGTTGCAGACATTTGACTAGCGCTGCAGTAAAATAATTGATATAGATTGAAGACAGACACAAAGCAGCTGGAGTAACTCAGCAAGTCAGGCAGCATCTCTGGAGAGAAGGAATGGGTGACGTTTCAAGTCGTGACCCTTCTTTAGACTGGTTGGGGATAAGGGATAGGATAAGAGAGATATAGACGATGATGAAGAGAGATAAAGAACAATGAATGGAAGATATGCTAAAAAGTAACAATGGTAAAGGATACCGGCCATTGTTAGCTGTTTGCTGGGTGAAAAAAGGAAGCTGGTGCAACTTGGATGGGGGGGAGGGATGGAGAGAGAAAGACTGCTGGGGCTACGTGAAGTTAGTGAAATAAATAGTCATACCACTGGGCTGTAAGCTGCCCAAGCAAAATATGAGATGCTGTTCCTCCAATTTGTGTTTAGCCTCACTGACAATGGAGGAGACCTAGAACAGAAAGGTCAGTGTGGGAATGGGAAGGAGAATTAAAGTGTTTAGCAACCGGGAGATCAGGTAGGTTCAGGCGGGCTGAGCGAAGGTGTTCTGCGAAATGATCGACAAGTCTACGTTTGGTTTCGCCGATGTATAAGAATCCACATCTTGAACAACGGATACAATAGATGAAGTTGGAGGAGGTGCAAGTGAACCTTTGCCTAACTTGAAAGGAATGTCGAGGGAAGAGGTATAGGGACAGAAATTGCATCTTCTGTGGTTGCAGGGGAAGGTACCTGGGGAGGGGCTGGTTTGGGTGGGAAGAGATGAGTTGACCAGGGAGTTGTGGAAGGAAAGGTCTCTGCCAAAAGTAGTGGAGATGGGAAGATGTGGCTGAAGTGGGATCTCATTGGCAAAGATGTTGGAGGATTATGTGTTGTATACGATGGATGATTGGTTGAAAGGTAAGGAATAGGGGGACATGATGTAGATTAATCCCAATAAGTCAACAATTCCCAATGCTTTGTAAGTGATAAAATGTTCGGCACTGTGGTGCAGCGGTAGAGATGCCGCCTCATAGTGCCAGAGACCCAGTTTCAATCCTGACTACGGGTGCTGCCTGTATGGAGTTTGTATGTTCAGATTCAGATTCAGATTCAATTTTAATTGTCATTGTCAGTGTACAGTACAGAGACAATGAAATGCATTTAGCATCTCCCTGGAAGAGCGACATAGCACATGATTTGAATAAATAATAATAAGTATCCGGGGGGGGGGGGGGGGTGGGTGGTGATTGGCAGTCACCGAGGTACGTTGTTGAGTGGAGTGACAGCCGCCGGGAAGAAGCTGTTCCTCGACCTGCTGGTTCGGCAACAGAGAGACCTGTAACGCCTCCCGGATGGTAGGAGGGTAAACAGTCCATGGTTGGGGTGAGAGCAGTCCTTGGTGATGCTGAGCGCCCTCCGCAGACAACGCTTGCTTTGAACAGACTCAATGGAGGGGAGCGAGGAACCGGTGATGGGTTGGGCAATTTTCACCACCCTCTGCAATGCCTTCCGGTCGGAGACAGAGCAGTTGCCATACCATACTGTGATGCAGTTGGTAAGGATGCTTTCGATGGTGCAGCGGTAGAAGTTCACCAGGATCTGAGGAGACAGATGGACCTTCTTCAGTTTCCTCAGGAAGAAGAGACGCTGATGAACCTTCTTGATCAGAGTAGAGGTATTGTGGGTCCAAGAGAGGTCATCGGAGATGTTGACTCCCAGGAACCTGAAGCTAGAAACACGTTCCACCTCCGTCCCGTTAATGTGGATGGGGGTGTGCATGCCGCCTCTGGACTTCCTGAAGTCTACAATGAGCTCCTTGGTCTTCTTGGAGTTAAGGGCCAGGTTGTCGTCAGCGCACCATGCTGCTAAGTGCTGGACCTCCTCCCTGTAGGCCAACTCATCGTTGTTGCTGATGAGGCCAATCACCGTTGTATCATCTGCATACTTGATGATGGTGTTAGTACCATGTACAGGTGTGCAGTCATAGGTGAAGAGGGAGTAGAGGAGGGGGCTCAGCACACAGCCCTGTGGAACGCCGGTGTTCAGGGTGAGGGTTGAAGAGGTGTGCTTGTCTAACCTCACAGACTGGGGTCTGTTGATTAGAAAGTCCAGTATCCAGTTGCAGAGGGAGGGGTCGATGCCCAGGTTACCGAGTTTGGTGATCAGTTTTGATGGTATAATGGTTTTGAATGCTGAGCTGTAATCGATGAACAGCATTCTTACGTAAGTATCTCTGTTGTCGAGGTGGGAGAGGGCGGAGTGAAGTGCCGTTGAGATGGCATCCTCCGTACTCCTGTTCTTGCGGTAGGCAAAATGATAGGGATCCAGTGTGGGGGGTAAGAAGCTTTTGAGGTGTGCCAGGACCAGCCTCTCGAAGCACTTGGTGATGATGGGGGTAAGTGCAACTGGGCGGAAGTCGTTCAAGCTTGCCGCAGTGGAGTGTTTTGGCACTGGCACGATGGAGGTGGTTTTAAGGCAAGTGGGGACAACTGCTTGGGCAAGTGACAGGTTGAAGATGTCAGTCCAGACGTCTGTCAGCTGCGCAGCACAGGCCCTGAGCACGCGCCCGGGGATGCCGTCAGGGCCAACAGCTTTACGTACATTAGTCCTACTCAGTGCCACGTATACGTCGTAGGGGGTGAGTGTGAGGGGTTGGTGATCGGCAGGTAGCACAGCCTTGATGGCTGTCTCTAGATTGTCCCTGTCGAAGCGGCCATAGAAGTGATTAAGCTCCTCAAGGAAGGAGGCGTCGCTGGATGTGGGGGTGATGTTGGAGGGTCTGTAGTCCGTGATGGCCTGGATGCCTTGCCACATGCGTCGGGGGTCGGAATTGTTGTTGAAGTGCTCCTCAATCCTGAGCTTATGGCAGTGCTTGGCCTTCCTGATGCCCCTCTTCAGGTTAGCCCTGGATGAACTGTAGGCTCGAGCATCGCCTGACCTGAAAGCGGTGTCCCGTGCTTTCAGCAGTAGCCTGACCTCGCTGTTCATCCATGGCTTCTGATTCGGGTATATGGTCACCTGTTTGAGGGAAGTGACACTATTGATGGTGGAGTTTATTAAGTCCAGAACAGAGGATGTGTAGGAATCAATGTCCGTGTGAGAGTCAAGGGTGGCCCTGGCTGCAAACGCCTTCCAGTCAGTGTTTCCAAAACACTGCTGAAGTGTGAAGTCCGCTTCCTCTGACCAGACTTTAACTGTCCTCCCAGTTGGTTTAACCCGTCTGATGAGTGGGGAGTACTTAGGGAGCAGGAACAATGAGACGTGATCAGACTGACCAAGGTGGGGGAGGGGGATGGCTTTGTAAGCTTCAGCCATGTTAGTGTAGACTTTGTCCAGTGTCTTGTCTACTCTAGTGGGGAAGGATACATGTTGGTGGAATTTGGGGAGTACAGTCTTCAGGTTAGAGTGATTGAAGTCACCCACAACAATGAAGGCTGCCTCGGGGTTGTGCGTCTGTTGATTGCTAATGGCAGTATGCAGCTCTTTCATTGCAAGCTTGGCATTAGCATCAGGGGGGATATAGGCTGCAGTCACAACAGTGGAGGTGAACTCTCTGGGCATATAGAACGGTCTGCATCTAACCAAGAGGAACTCAAGGTTAGCTGAGCAGTGACTCTCGATGATGGTGGAGTCCGTGCACCATGCTTTGTTTACATTTCTTTGTTATTTCTGTGACCACGTGGGTTTTCTCTGAATGCTCTGTTTTCCCCCCACATTTCAAAGATAACCATATAATATAACCATATAACAATTACAGCATGGAAACAGGCCATCTCGGCCCTACAAGTCCGTGCCGAACAATTATTTTCCCTTAGTTCCACCTGCCTGCATTCATACCATAACCCTCCATTCCCTTCTCATCCATATGCCTATCCAATTTATTTTTAAATGATACCAACGAACCTGCCTCCACCACTTCCACTGGAAGCTCATTCCACACCGCTACCACTCTCTGAGTAAAGAAGTTCCGCCTCATGTTACCCCTAAACTTCTGTCCCTTAATTCTGAAGTCATGTCCTCTTGTTTGAATCTTCCCTATTCTCAAAGGGAAAAGCTTGTCCACATCAACTCTGTCTATCCCTCTCATCATTTTAAAGACCTCTATCAAGTCCCCCCTTAACATTCTGCGCTCCAGAGAATAAAGACCTAACTTATTCAACCTATCTCTGTAACTTAGTTGTTGAAACCCAGGCAATATTCTAGTAAATCTCCTCTGTACTCTCTCTATTTTGTTGAAATCCTTCCTATAATTTGGCGACCAAAATTGTACACCATACTCCAGATTTGGTCTCACCAATGTCTTGTATAATTTTAACATTATATCCCAGCTTCTATACTCAGTGCTCTGATTTATAAAGGCTAGCATACCAAACGCTTTCTTTACCACCCTATCTATATGAGATTCCACCTTCAAGGAACTATGCACGGTTATTCCCAGATCCCTCTGTTCTACTGCATTCTTCAATTCCCTACCATTTACCATGTACGTCCTATTTTGATTTGTCCTGCCAATGTGTAGCACCTCACATTTATCAGCATTAAACTCCATCTGCCATCTTTCAGCCCATTCTTCCAAATGGCCTAAATCACTCTGTAGACTTTGGAAATCCTCTTCATTATCCACAACACCCCCTATCTTGGTATCATCTGCATACTTACTAATCCAATTTACCACACCTTCATCCAGATCATTGATGTACATGACAAACAACAAAGGACCCAACACAGATCCCTGAGGCACCCCACTAGTCACCTGCCTCCAACCCGACAAACAGCCATCCACCATTACCCTCTGGTGTCTCCCATTCAGCCACTGTTGAATCCATCTTGCTACTCCTGCATTTATACCCAACAGTTGAACCTTCTTAACCAACCTTCCATGAGGAACCTTGTCAAAGACCTTACTAAAGTCCATATACACAACATCCACTGCTTTACCTTAGTCAATTTCCCTATAACCTCTTCAAAAAAATCAAGCAGATTAGTCAAACATGACCTTCCAGGCACAAATCCATGTTGGCTGTTCCTAATCAGACCCTGTTTATCCAGATGCTTATATATATTATCTCTAAGTATCTTTTCCATAAATTTGCCCACCACTGAAGTCAAACTAACAGGTCTATAATTGCTAGGTTTACTCTTAGAACTCTTTTTAAACAATGGAACAACATGCGCAGTACGCCAATCCTCGGGGACTATTCCTGTTTCTAGTGACATTTGAAATATTTCTGTCAGATGTGCAGGTTTGTCGGTCAAATGGCTTTTTGTGAATTTTTCTCCAGGATAGAACTAGTGTACGGGTGATTGCTTGTTGGTGCGGACTCTGTGGGCTGTAAGGCCTGTTTCCATGCTGTCTCTTCAACACTAAAACTAAACAACTTAACTACAACTAGATGATTTTATGCTGGAACAGGTAGAAGACAAGTTAGTCAGACAGTAGTCCAGTCATACATCAATAAATGACCTGGCTCACAGCTAAGGCATAATTAGTCCACATCGGAAGTTAGGCTGACCAACCTGCAATTATTGGACAACAGTGCTATGTTACAAATTGTGCCACAATGGAGCCACAATGAAGGGGTAAGGATTATTTGCAGGTGGGTAAGAGAAGGTCTTGGCATTATGTCCAGCACAGCCATTGTGGGTCGAATGGCCAGTTCTAGTGCAGTGTTTTATATTCACAAGTTGTACGAGTAGCATTAGGCCATTTGGCCCATCGAGTCTACTCTACCACTCAATCAGGGCTGACCGCGGCCTCCTAATCCCATTTTCCTGCCACGGTGCACTGCTCCTTGCTGTTTTGTCTGTGTGTTTGTTTGTTTGTGTCGTCTGTGAAAACCCCACAAAGATTACTTTTATGAGAGAGGTACTCATTAACATATTCAGTACCTCCAAACATTGGTGGATTATTTGGACATCCTTGTCAATGGCGCTGTGGCTGTGTTCAAGGTCTTGAGACAGAGGAGGACCCGAGGAAAGCGCTCGGGAACACTCGCCCGACTCTGGCGACGAGAGTTACACACACCACGCCCGGGTATATTCCTGGCAAACGTGCATTCTCTCAACAACAAAGTGGATGAACTGCAACTCCTGTGCTGGACAAACAAGGACTTCTCTCAAGCCACTGCCCTGTGCTTCACCGAGAGCTGGCTGTGTCAGTCGACGTCGGACAGCGCGCTGCAACTGGCTGGCTTTCAACCTCATAGAGCGGACCGTGAAGTGGAGGCAGCGGGAAAATCAAGAGGCGGTGGAATGTGCTTCTAAACCAACCAGGACTGGTGCAGCGACATCACGGTAGTGTCAAATTTCTGCTCTCCGAATCTAGAATCCCTCTTTATAAACTGCAAACCCTTCTACTCTCCGAGGGGATTTAACTCCTTTATTCTTACTGGAGTTTACATTCCTCCCCAAGCCTGCGTATGTGAGGCACAAAGACAACTCTCTGACTCGCTGACCAGGTAATGAAGTTAGAGAGTGATTTCCTGGACACAATGGTCATTGTTTTGGGGGATTTTCACAAGGCTAAACTCAGCCGAGAGCTTCCAAAATACAGATATCATGTTGACTGCCCCACCAGAGGGGAGAGAACAGTCCATCACTGTTACACATCAATCAAGAACGCATATCGCTCTGTTCCCCGGGCGGGTCTGGGTCTCTCTGATCATTGTTTAGTTCACCTTATTCCGACCTACAGGCATAAACTAAAATCTGCTAAGCCTGTGGTCAGAACAATGAAAAACTGGACAAGCGAGGGCATTGATAACCTACAGTCCTGCTTTGACTGCACTGATGTGTTCAGGTAAGCAAAAAATGAAATGAAATGAAAAAAAATGAAATGTTCCACAATCCTCGAAGAGTATATAGATAACATGACATCATATGTTAGCTTTAGTGAGGACAGTTGCATTCCCACTAGGACCCGGACCTGGTTGAACAACAAAAAGCCATGGTTTACAGCAGAACTCAACAGCTTGGCCAGTCTAAAAATGAGGCCTACAGGAGCGGGGATACAGACCTCTACAGGCAGGCCAAGTACAAGCTGAGAAAAGGAATCAGAGCTGCCAAGCAAAGGTACTCTGAAAAGTTGAGGAGCAAATTATCATTTAATGACTCTTCTTCAGTGTGGTAGATCTTGCACAAAATCACTAGCTACGAGGACCCCCCCCCCCCCCCCCCCCCCCCCCCCCCCTCTCCCCCCCCCCCCCCCCCCTCTCCCCCCCCCCCCCCCCACAACACCCACCCCCCTCCACCCCACGACCCCCCCCCCCCCCCCCCCCCCCCCCCCCCTCCGCTCCTTGGACAATCGTCAGCTGATCAACGACATGAACAAATTCTACTACAGGTTCAATAGACAGAAACATAACCCCGGTACCCCCTCCCTCCCTCCCTCCCCACACCCACTCCTCCCCAATCACCACTTCACACCTACTTACAGCCTGACACATGCCCAGTACCCGTGGCCTCCTTGCTGCCCAACATCACTGGCCACTTCTCCATCACTAACAATAGCAATTGAGGAGGTGGAGAGGCTGTTCAGGAGACAGAAAAGCCGGATATCTCCAGGACCGGACAATGTTTCCCCCTCTACCCTCAAGCTCTGTGCCGAACAACTGGCACCGGTCTACACAGGCATTTTCAATTGGTCCTTGCAAACCCACAATGCCCCTGCCTGCTTCAAAGTCTCCACCATTGTTCTCATACCGAAAAACCCAAGGATTATTGGTCTTAATGACTGCAGGCCTGTCGCACTCACCTCTGTAATCATGAAGACCCTTGAAAGGCTTGTGCTAACCCACCTGAAAAATATTACAAACCCCCTGCTGGACCCTCTGCAGTTTGCATATCGGGCCAATAGATCTGTAGATGATGCAGTCAACCTTGGCCTACACTTCATCCTCCAGCACCTAGACCACCAGGGAACCTATGCGAGGATTTTGTTTGTTGATTTTAGCTCTGCATTCAACACCATTGTGCCAGAGCCACTACACTCCAAACTCTCCCAGTTGACTGTGCCTGAACCCCTCTGTTGGTGGATCACCAGCTTCCTGACAGACAGGAAGCAGCATGTGAGGCTGGGAAAGCACATCTCGGACCCGCAGGCCCTCAGCATGGGACCACCACAAGGCTGCGTACTCTCCCCTCTCCTCTACTCTCTCTACACCAATGACTGCAACTCCACAGACTCCTCTGTCAAGCTTCTCAAGTTTGCGGATGACACAATCCTCATTGGACTGATCCAGGATGGGGAGGAATCTGACTACAGACAGGAAGTGACACAGCTGGCGTCCTGGTGCCATTGCAACAACCTGGAGCTCAATGCTCTTAAGACGGTGGAATTGATTGCAGACTTTAGGAGAGCTCCCCCTCCCCTCCCCCCACTCACCATCAACAACACCACAGTCACATCCGTGGAGTCTTTTAAGCTCCTTGGAACCATCATCTCCAGGGACCTTAAATTGGAGGCCACCATCGACTCCACAGTCAAAATGGTCCATCAGAGGATGTACTTCCTGCGGCAGCTGAGAAAACCCAATCTGCCACAGGCAATGATGGTCCAGTTTTATACAGTCATCATAGAGTACGTCCTCACCTTCTCCATCATGTTTGGCTCAGCCACCAAGCACGACATCCAGAGTCAGCTGAGAACGTTGTTGGCTGTATCCTTCCCCCCATTGATGAACTGTACACTGCAAGGACCAGGAAGCGACTAGGCAAGTTCACGTCTGACCCGTCCCACCCTGGTCACAAACTCTTTGAAGCATTTCCCTCTGGAAGGTGACTCCGGACTGTCAAAGCTGCCACAGCCAGACATAAAAACAGCTTTTTTTCCATGAGCAGTAGCTCTACTCAACAGCCAAAAGTCTGTAGCCTCCTTGTGCTCTGGTATTTTATTTCATTCTTCACATGTTTAATTTATAATGATTTAATTTTATTGTCTACTGGATATTGTGTTGTTACTTGCGAGCAAAGCAGCAAGGCAAGTTCCTAGTATGTATACATACTTGGCTAACAAAATGTATTCAATTCAATTCAATTCTCCCCATAACCCTTGACACCCGTTCTAATCAAGAATTTTTCTATCTCAGCCTTAAAAATATCCACTGATGTCCGCCACAGCCCACTGTGGCAATGAGTTCCACAGATTAACTATCCTCTGACTAAAGAATTTCCTCCTCACCTGCTTTCTAAAAGAGCGCCCTTTAATTCTGAGGCTATGACTTCTGGTCCTAGACTCTCTCACCTGTGAAAACATCCTTTCCACATCCACTCTATCTATGCCTTTCAATATTCTGCAAGTTTCAAAGAGGTCCCCCTCAACCTTCTAAACTCCAGTTAGTAGGGGCCCAGTGCTGTCAAACGCTCATCATATGTTAACACACTCATTCCTGGAGTCATTGTTGTAAACCTCTCCTGGACCCTCTTCAGAGCCAACACATCCTTCCTCAGATGTGGGGCCCAAATTTACTCACAGTACTCCAAATACAGCCTGACCAGCATCTTATAGAGCCTCAACATTACATCCCTGTTTTTGTATTCCTGTCCCCTTGATATAAATGCTAGCGTTGCATTTGCCTTCCTCACTACCAATTCGACTTGCAGATTAACTTTTTGAGAGTCCTGCACCAGCACTCGCAAGTGCCTTTGCACCTCCGATTTCTGGATTCTCTCTCCATTTACAAAATAATCTACGCCTTTATTCTTGTTCGGCACTTTGCCATCCGCCACTTCTCTGCCCACTCTCCTAACCTGTCCAAGTCCTTCTGCAGTCCTTGTTTCCTCTACACTGCCTGCCCCCTCCACCTATCTTAGCATCATCCACAAACTTGGCCACAAAACCATCAATTCCCTCATCCAGATCATTAATATGCAACGTGAAGTGAAGCGGCCCCAGCACAGAGCCTTGCGGAACTCCACTGGTCACTGGATGTTCTATTGTAATGCAATGTCCTATTAGCATTCCTCAGTGTTTGGCAGTAAGCCTCCAGGGAAGACTGAAAAGTGACAATTTAGCCTATGTTACTTCCCCTTCTTAACATTTCATCTGGGTTGAGTGATTCAACCATTGTTAAGGGGCTTATATCTCTTGACATTTCCTTTCTCAGTGCTTATCTCATCCAATATTTTGATTCCTATATAATTGCAGGGTATGGATCTGATCCCCCCCTCCCCCCCCCCCCCCCCCCCCCCCACCCACTTTTCTTTGTGAAGAATGACATGTTACATGACACATTTAATGACACATTAAAAATACCCTAGTGCAGTCATTTATTTTGTAGACATTTGAGTGTCAGCCGGCATCTTTAATAAATATATCTGTCTCGTGAAAAACAAAACTCTACTGTTTAACGTATCAGAAGTGCCGGTGTATCATACTGGCATGGACTGCTACAAAAACTTACTGCCCTCATCTACCATCACATCCGGCAGATTTCCTCTTTGCTCTCGAACAGATCCCAATATTTCTTCAATTATCCTTTTGGTCATTGCATATTTAGTTTAGTATAGTTTAGAGGTACAGGGCTGAAACTGGCCCTTTGGCCCACCAAGTCCATGCCGACCAGCGATCCCCGCACAATAACACTGCGCTACACACTAGGGTCAATTTACAATATTACCAAGGCAATTTGCCTACAAACCTGCACGTCAATGGATTGTGGGAGGAAATCAGAGCCCCCGGCGAAAACCCAGGAAGGTCACGGGGAGAACGTACAAACTCTGTACAGACAGCATCCGTAGTCAGGATCGAAGCCGAGTATCTGGCACCGTAAGGCAGCAACTCTACCGCTGCACCACTGTGCTGCCCAGAACATTTTATTATTGAACATTTTTTATTTCCTCTTTGGTTTTATTTGCTTATTTGTTTTCATTTCTTCACTCTATATGCCCAATTTCCATTTAATGTTATTACTGCACTGCCGATGCTGATCTTGACTTCTTTACATTGAGCTTTCAATGACAGCTATAATCTTCACATGGTTGCTTAAAGCTACTATTCCATACAATACGATATGACACAATAGAACTTTATTTATCCTAGTAGGGAAATCCCTCCCATTGGAGATCTGCCAACAGACATAAAAACACAAAATACACCAAGCATGAAATTATAGTGACGAGTGGAAAGGCATGGGGGATGTGCAAAGATTGGGGGAGTCAGTTTCAGTCTACCCCACAACAGAATGGGGAGTAGTTGTAAAGTTTGATAGCCACAGGGAAGAAGGATCTCCTGTGGCGTTCTGTCCTGCATTTTGGTGCAACCAGTCTGTTGCTGAAGGTGCTCCTCATGTTGACCAGTGTGTCATGGAGGGCATGAGCTGTATTGTCCAAGATGCTTCGCAGTTTGAGGAGCATAGTCCCCTCCAAGACCACCTCCCATGAATCCAACTCCACCCCTAGGACGGAGCCAGCCTTCCTGATGATTTTGTTGATCACATTCACAATCGCAATCACAATAATACTTTATTAGCCAAGTATGTTTTGCAACAGTGTTTAAGAAGGAACTGCAGATGCTGGAAAATCAAAGGTACACAAAAAAGCTGGAGAAACGCAGCGGGTGCAGCAGTATCTGTGGAGTGAAGGAAATAGGCAACGTTTCGGGCCGAAACCCTTCTTCATATGTTTTGCAGCATACGAGGAATTTCATTTGCCAAGTCAGTCATACAAATAAAAAGCAACAGAACCCACAAAATACTTTTTAACATAAACATCCACCACAGTGACACCTCCACATTCCTCACTGTGATGGAAGGCGGAAAAAAAGTACAAATCTCTTCCCTTCAAGTCAAGTCAAGTCAAGTCAAGTCAGGTTTATTTGTCACATACACATACGAGATGTGCAGTGAAATGAAAGTGGCAATGCTCGCGGAACAACAAAACAACCAAACAAATTATAAACACAATCATAACACACATATTATTTTACGTAATAAATAATAGAAGGAAAAACGTTCTGTACAGTTAGTCCCTGGTGAGAAAGGCGTTTACAGTCCGAATTGCCTCTGGGAAGAAACTCCTTCTCAGCCTCTCCGTTCTCACTGCATGGCAACGGAGGCGTTTGCCTGACCGCAGCGGCTGGAACAGTCTGTTGCAGGGGTGGAAGAGGTCTCTCATAATTTTGTTTGCTCTGGAGTTGCACCTCTTGTTGTATAGTTCCTGCAGGGGGGTGAGTGAAGTTCCCATAGTGCGTTCGGCCGAACGCACTACTCTCTGCAGAGCCTTCTTGTCCTTGGCTTCTATGCTCTTCCGTGGTAGGGGGCCTCGAGCTCTCCGTTGACGGGACGAACTTGACTCCCGTAGCCGGCGGCATTTGGTCCCTCCGCATTGGGGTGATCAACTCCTGCCTCGGGGGATGTCAGCTCCCCCATGCCGGCGATCGGACCACGGGTCAGGGCTGGTCGAGCCTCTGCATCATTGGAGCTCCCGAATCAGCCTCTTCCGAGACTGCGAGCTCTTGTTGGTAAGTCCACAGGCTGCTGTTTGAGTGATCCCAGACAAGGGATCAGCTCCGATGTTAAGTTCACATCCCGCGGTGGGGCTCGAGTCATTCCGAGGAGACATCCAGCTCCATCGATGGTAGGCCGCAGAGCAACCGGAGATGCGACCCGGAAAACAATCGCATCTCCAGCAAGGTAAGAAACTGAGAAAAGGTTTCCACCGACCCCCTCCCCCTCCCCCCACATAAAACAAACTGGAGAACATTTACACAAACTTTTAACATACACTAAAACATTTTTAAAAGACAAAAAAACAGACAGGCTGTTGGCGGGGCTGCCAATCATGCGGCACCCCTGGTGTTCTTATTGGTGTCTGTGACTTCCCCCCTCTGCCCCAGCACACGGCAGTGAGGAAGATGGCATTGGCTACCACTGATTGGTAGAACATCTGCAGCATCTCACTGCAGACATTGATTTCACTTCGGAGTCACGTGAGTGATTCCGTGAAGAACCCGCTCAGCACGCATGCGCGGCATTAATGCCAGCAGTGCAACAGCGGCAGGCGGGAGTCAGGCGCTCCCGCTACGAGCCTGAAGGAAAGGAACGTTAGGTAAGTACTTACCTTCAGAGTAAAGTCGGTCTTTGCCTTTGTTTTTGCTCCAGGGGGAGCAAAGCAGCAGAGGGAAGCGGCCCCCGTTCGACTCCAGGGAAGGAGCCGACAGTGGAGGGGGGGAGAGGCGGCAACGGGACCGCACACGCTGCGGTCCACAGACACGGGGTGCTACGCAAGGTCAGGACCAACCTCAGGCTGGAGACAGACACGGAAGATGGGATCAGCACTTCAAACAAGAAACAATGTCTGTTTCTCCAAGCCAGAGGAAGGTCATGGAGTTTAAAAACTCCAGCGAGACTTGCCTCAGGAGCAGGGGCAAGTCTGCCAAGGGAGCTTAACACTCCCACTCCAGTGCCTAACAACACTGGTCATCTCCCTTGTCGAGGGATTGATGGGAACCAGAGCTGGGCTGGTCAAGAAGAGGGGTCACTGGCTGAACAACATCGGGAGTATGCTTGAGGTACAGGATCAGGAAGAGCTGCTGGGTGTGGCCGCTATGTGGCTCCACCACTAGCGAGATGGCTTTTCAGTCTCAACTGACGGCCAACTTACTACCTGTTCTTTTCAAAAAAACCTCTCCAAGACAGGTAGTCATGAGGTGTTGGATTTCATCACGCCTCCCCTAAATTGTATTTACACAAAGTGCCACCGTTATTGGGGGGTACATTGAGCATCGCTCTTAAAAACCCAAATATCTTAAAATGAATTTGATATCCCTGACGTCGGTTATCATTTTCGCATGCTCTTTCCAGAGGGTCAGGGTAGTACGGCAAAACACCTGACCCTACTGTTCGCAGTGCTCCGCAACTTCTCAGGAAGTTATAAAACCTGCCCTCAACTCAAAAAATTTACAGGACTGTGAGAACGCCGACCTCACAACCACAGATCCTGCTGTCTGGCTAAGTTACCAAACCAAGCCTAAAAAACTGGACGAAGTGTCCAAAATATCGGCGCAAGAGGGCAGGGTCTGGAATGAGCACCACACGTAAACCAGTCAGCAGTACCTCTAACGCGTCCACCAGGAGGGTCTACCTCATGGTACTGGTGAAAGCTCGGGGCCTGCATGCCAATCCCGTAAGCCTTTCAGGCCAGGGCCCAGAGCAGGCCCCATGGAAAATGCGCCACCCCCCAACATCACCGCCACGTCAGACAACGTGCAAGACTCGTTGGACCGGCAGGAAACAGAAGAATACCCATAACCATGGAGGTAGGTGGGTCTGGTTCCTACCAACGTATAGAAAATAGGGGCTTAATACTAACAGGAGATTACACCTGTTTTAAGAAGCACGGGAGTCTATCACAAGTGATCAGTATATACTCAATGGCTTTAGTGGATACAAAATACAATTCATACTAGAAAAATTGCCACCAGTTCAACATTTACCCCAGAGGGTATTTTCCCTCTCCGTTAAAGAAACGAGAGGGACAAGCTGAACTGGTGAGACTAATTACAAAGGGTATCATGGGAAACATGAACCCTTGGAATTCGTATCAAACATTCGTCACTAAACCCAAAAAGATGGTGGATGTCGCATCATCATTGACTTAACTTCACTAAATATGTTTGTTAAGTATATACATTTCAAAATGGAAACCAAAGGATACTTCATGGCAAGCATTGATCTTAAAGATGTTTACTATTTAGTACCATTCACAAGGATCATCGCAGATACCTGAAATTTACCTGGATGGGGTAGCTATGGCAGTTTAAAGCGTTACCCAATGTGTTCACATCAGCCCAAGATTATTCACCAAGATACTAAAACCAGCTCTGGCAATATTCACAAGACAAAAACATATTGTCATGGCATATCTTGATGATATCTTTAAAAAAGAAAATAAATAAAATTAAAAAAAATAGGCAAGACCATGGAATTGACTATGTTAGCTGTATCAGCTAACAAACAATTATTCGAAACCCTGGGATTGTCTTACATCCAGATAAATCTAAGTTGAAGCCATCCACAATCATGGACTACTTGGGCTTCACAATTAATTCAGTCTACGTGACTGTAACATTGCCAAGAGAAAAAACAGTTGAATTGGCACAATCATGCAACAATTTAATGGTCCACGTACTCCCAACTATTCGACAAGTAACAGAGTAATTGGGAAAATGGTAGCAGCATTCCCGGCTACACAATTCGGACCTTTGCACTGTCAAAACTTACAAAGAGCAAAGGTACAGGCACCAAAACGTCATACAGGTCATTATGATCGTGTCATGAAGTTACCCACTGAAGCAATATCATAACCACAGTGGTGGGCAAAAAACGTTTGGCATAATTTCAAACTATTATCATCACTTACAAGTAGCAGATGGACTAACCCAGAGTCATCATTACCACTTACACTGGGCATTAATTATCTACAGATGTTGGGTGACTTTTATGGTTTAAAAGCATATGCACAAATATGCATCACTTGCATGTACGGTTACAAATAGATAATACTACGGTGGTGGCCTACATTAACCATATGGGCGGCATAAAATCGGTATCATGCGACAAGTTGGTCAACACAATTTGGCAATGGTGTGTCGAAAGACATATTTGGCTATCAGTAACTTACCTGCCAGGTAAGCTAAATACAGTGGCAGACACCAGGTCACGTAAATTTAATGACAACATCGAATGGATGTTAAACCCCCAAAAATTTGCAAAAGTTATCAAGCAATTTGGCACGCCAGATATCGATTTATTTGCATCAAGGCTAAATCACCAGGTACCTATGTATGTCGCTTGGGAACCAGACCCTGAGGCAGCAGCGGTAGATGCGTTCGCGCTGGATTGGGGAAATTCTTCTTCTATGCATTTCCTCCCTTCTGCCTCATCAGTCGGGGACTACGCACAATACAAATGGACTCTGCTTCAGGTATTTTGATAGTACCCGACTGGCCTACACAGCCATGGTTCCCAATACTACATGACATGGTTGTTGAAGCTCCGATGGTATTCCCCAGTGACCCAGAGTTATTAACACCCAGTGTCGGGCACAAGCCACCCGTGCCATGAAAAAATCAAACTCTGGGTTGCAGATTCTGCACAAACCACTTCTGGGACTGGGATTATCATAACAAACCGTCGACACCATGTCAGCATCCCTCCGAACATCCACTAAAAAACAGCACTTGTCCAGCATCAAAAAATGGGAGAAGTACTGCTTG
Source organism: Leucoraja erinaceus (assembly GCF_028641065.1). Taxonomy (NCBI): domain Eukaryota; kingdom Metazoa; phylum Chordata; class Chondrichthyes; order Rajiformes; family Rajidae; genus Leucoraja; species Leucoraja erinaceus. Next base: position 2,279,103 of record NC_073402.1, on the reverse strand, counting down.
GGTACAGGGACCACCTACTCAACCGCTACAGTTACCAACGTACTGGAATTCCTGGCGAACCTTCACCACGATGAAGGACTCAGCTACAGAGCCATCAACACAGCTAGAAGTGCCCTGCCAGTCTGTTTAAAACCAGCTCCAGGACAACAGGCCATGGGGTCGCACCCGCTGGTGGTCAAACTAATGAAGGGTATTTACAACTGTAACCCCTAGACCAAGGTACACCCATATATGGGATGTCAGTGTGGTCCTGACATACCTCAGGGGATGGCCACCAGCCAGATCCCTCAACCTGGAACAATCTATGCTCAAAAACACTCATGTTGATGGCACTTGTATCTGCACAGAGGGTCCAGTCACTACACCTATTGCGACTGGACAGCATGCTCACAAATCCAGACCAGATCTCTGTCGTTATCCAGAGACTGATCAAACAGAGCAGTCCAGGAACACCTAATCCAGTCGTGGAATTCCGGGCTTACCCGCCAGAACCACGGTTATGTGCCATGACCCACCTACTATCCTACATAGACACAACCAAAAATATTCGAGGGAGATGAAAAGCCTTGTGGGTCAGTCATAAAAAACCTTATGGTCGGGTGACGAGCCAAACCATTGCGAGATGGCTCAAGCAGGTGCTAAAAACTGCTGGGATAAACACTAATATGTAAAATTTTATTCCACCAGGGCAGCATCCACGTCGACGGCTAAAAGAATGGACGTGCTTATAGACCACATCCTAGTTACAGCAGGAGGGTGGGGGGGGATAGACCGTTCAGAAATTCTATAATAAGCCGTTGGCAAAACCTGTTTTATTTGCAGAAAATATTTTACAGACTGCAAATATTTAATTTAAGCCCAGGGGAGCAATTTAATTTCTTCATGGTTATTGTTAAAAAATACCATTGTGTTTTTTTTTTTCTACAAACAGATTCATTGGTTGATTACGATAACACACTTCCTCCCTCAAGGACTTCAGCAGTGAGTGAAGTAATAACTGTTACACGGTTTGAAATCACAGAGCTTTCAAGTCTTCACGGAATCACTCACGTGACTCCGAAGTTAAATAGTAAGATTAAACGAGAACTTACCAGTTTGAAGTTTGATCTGTATTTTATGAGGAGTTACGATGAGGGATTACGTGCCCTCCGCTCCCACCCTCAATAATATGGGTCAAACTGATAAACTGATGTCTCCTTGTCTTTATTATGTTTACTTCAATAACTGTGTCTATCTGTGATTCCACACCGCTGCTTTGAAATATGCCGCGCATGCGTGCTGACCGGGTTCTTCACGTAATCCCTCATCGTAACTCCTCATAAAATACAGAACAAACTTCAAACTGGTAAATTCTCGTTTAATCTTACTATTCTCCATGATATCACAGTTGCTGAGATTCTGGAATATCCCATTCGGCAATATATTAGCTCTGTAGACACAAGGAACTGTAGATGCTGGAATCTTGACTGAAGCACAAAGTGACATAGTGTCATCCAGCCATACAGCATGGAAACAGGTCCTTCGGCCCAACTTGCCTATGCCGACCGACATGCCCAATCTACAGTAGCCACACCTTCCTGTGTTTGGTTTATACAAACACAGTCCACAGTCGAAACCTGTCCATCTGCAGTATGTACCTGTCTAAATGTTTCTTAAACATTGTGATAGTACCTGCCTCCTCCGGCAGCTCGTTGCATACACCCTCCACCCTTGTATGAAAGAGTTACACAATAGACAATAGACAATAGGAGCAGGAGTAGGCCATTCAGCCCTTCGAGCCAGCACCACCATTCAATGTGATCATGGCTGATAATCCCTAATCAGTACCCCGTTCCTGCCTTCTCCCAATATCCCTTGACTACACTATTTTTAAGAGCCCTATCTAGCTCTCTCTCTCATTTGTCCATTCCATCCACAATGCTGCCTGGCACGCCGAGTTCCTCCAGCACTTTGTTTTTTGACCAGGTTATAAACTCAAATCAAATTCTTGATGAATTTGTTCTGTGGTAATCATGTGCCTTGTAATCAAATTAATTACCATTAACTTGTTATGGGAAAATATTTACATAAACAGCACTGAGGTCAGCATTGAACACTGGAGTTGAGAGACTGCAGCTCAACCAGCTGCTTCATGGCACAGCCTTGTTGTCAAGCTCAATAAATACTGACAAACCTGATTTTTGAATGGTGCAGAAAGAAGGGGGTGGTGAAAGACTTCAACAGCTATAAACTTAAGTGGGTCAAAATCAATGGAAGAGATATAAGAAAGAGTTTTCCGATACATTGTGGAGTTTGCCTTAGGTCAATAATTATTGATTTTTGTCGGCATCTCAACTCTCCTTACTATTGTAATTGTTTTTATTTTAATCAATTAACTTACTAACTTGTTCCCCTCAGTCTTGTCTGCAGCCATTGACGTCAGGTACATTGAACTGGTATTACTCCTTGCAACATAAGCTTCATTAAGGCTCTGTTATCATAATACCAGGGAAGGTAGTGCATCCGTGGATAACAAGGGAAATCAGGGATAGTATCAAAACAAAAGATGAAGCGTTCAAATTAGCCAGAAAAAGCAGCCTACCAGAGGACTGGGAGAAATTCAGTCCAGCAGAGGAGGACAAAGGACTTAATTAGGAAAGGGAAAATAGATTATGAAAGAAAACCGGCAGGAACATAAAAACTAACTGCAAAAGGTTTTATAGACATGTGAAGAGAAAAAGATTAGTTAAAACAAATGTAGGTCCCTTGCAGTCAGATACAGGTGAATTGATCATGGGGAACAAGGACATGGCAGACCAATTGAATAACTACTTTGTTTCTGTCTTCACTAAAGAAGACATAAATAATCTGCCGGAAATAGCAGGGGACTGGGGGTCAAATGGGATGGAGGAACTGAGTGAAATCCAGGTTAGTCGGGATAGACGGTTAGGCCGATAAATCCCCAGGGCCAGATAGGCTGCATCTCAGAGTACTTAAGGAAGTAGCCCCAGAAATAGTGGATGCATTAGTGATAATTAGTGAAAAGGCTAGGAGGCTGCAAGGCGACTTGGATAGGTTGGGTGAGTGGGCAAATGCATGGCAGATGCAGTAAAATGTGGATAAATGTGAGGTTATCCACTTTAGTGGCAAAAACAGGAAAGTGGACTATTATCTGAATGGTGTCCGATTAGCAAAAAGGGGGAGATGCAGCAAGACCTGGGTGTCATGGTACACCAGTCATTGAAAGTAGGCATGCAGGTGCAGCAGGCAGTGAAGAAAGTGAATGGTATGTTAGCATTCAAAGCAAAAGGATTTGAGTATAGGAGCAGGGAGGTTCTACTGCAGTTGTACAGGGTCTTGGTGAGGCCACACCTGGAGTATTGCGTACAGTTTTGGTCTTCTAATCTGAGGAAAGACATTCTTGCCATAGAGGGAGTACAGAGAAGGTTCACCAGACTGATTCCTGGACTTTCATATGAAGAAAGACTGGATAGACGCGGCTTGTACTCGCTAGAATTTAGGAGATTTAGGGGGGATCTTATAGAAACGTACAATATTCTTAAGGGGTTGGACAGGCTAGGTGCAGGAAGATTGTTCCCCGATGTTGTGGATGTCCAGAACAAGGGGTCACAGTATAAGGATAAGGGGGGAGTCTTTTAACACTGAGATGAGAAAAACATTTTTCACACAGAAAGTTGTGAATCTGTGGAATTCTCTGCAACAGAAGGTAGTTGAGGCCAGTTCATTGGCTGTATTTAAGAGGGAGTTAGATGTGGCCCTTGTGGCTAAAGGGATCAGGGGGTATGAAGAGAAGGCAGATACAGGATACTGAGTTGGATGATCAGCCATGATCATATTGAATGGCGGTGCAGGCTCGAAGGGCCGAATGGCCTACTCCCGCACCAATTTTCTATGTTTCTATGTTTACCACATGCCCTTAGCCCCTCCGTCACAGTCGGCAGTGGGCGGCATGGTGGCACAGCCGTAGAGTTGCTGCCTCACAGCACCAGAGATCCGGGTTCGATTCTGACTGTGGGTGCTGTCTGTACAGTTTGTACATTCTCCCCGTGAACGTGTGGGTTTTTGTCCGGGTGCTCCGGATTCTTCCCACACTCCAAAGACGCAAAGTTTTTCCAGGTTGATTCGCCCTCTGTAACAATAAACTAAACTGAACTAACATTGGTGTATGGGTGACCACTGCGTGGACACGGTGGGCCAAAGGGCTTGTTTCCACGCTGTAGCTAAGTTCAAGTTCAAGTTTGCATTTAATGTCACTGGACCTAATAAGGTACAAGTTAAACTTGAGTTGCCATACAGCCATACTAAGTGAAAAGCAAAAGACACACACCCACAATAAAATGTGGATAAATGTGAAGTTATCCACTTTAGTGGCAAGAACAGGAAGGCAGATTATTATCTGAATGATGTCAGATTATGAGAAGGGGAGGTGCAACGAGTCCTGGGTGTCCTTGTACATCAGTCACTGAATGTAGGCATGCAGGTACAGCAGGCAGTGAAGAAAGCATGTTGGCCTTCATTGCAAGATGATTTAAGTTTAGAATCAAAGAGGTCCTGCTGCAGTTGCCGAGGGCCCTGGTGAGAACACACCTGGAATATTGTGTGCAATTTTGGTCTCCTAATTTGAAGAAGGACATTTTGCTATAGAGGGAGTGCAGAGTAGGTTCACCAGGTTAATTCCCGGTATGGCGGGACTGACATATGATGAAAGAATGGATCGACTGGTCTTGTGTTCACTGGAATTTAGAAGTATGAGAGTGGATCTTATAGACATATCTGAGATTATTAAGGGACTGGACAGGCTAGATGAAGGAAACATATTCCCGATGTTGGGGGAGTCCAGAACCAGGGGGTCACAGTTTAAGAATATGGGGTAGGCCACTTATGACTGAGATGAGGAAAACCTCTTCACCCAGAGAGTTGTGGAATCTGTGGAATTCACTACTGCCACAGAAGGCAGTGGAGGCCAATTCACTGGATGTTTTCAAGAGGAGAGTTACATTAACTCTTAGGGTTAAAGGAATCAAGGGATATGGGGAAAAAAGCAGGAACGAGATTCTGCTTTTAGATGATCAGCCATGATCATATTGATCATTCGTAAGGTGGCGTGCCTACTCCTGCTGCACCTATTGTTCTATGTTTCTAAGTTTCTATCGACTTTAGGCCTTTATTTTTATTTTGACTCGGGGGGAAACAAGCCTGCTAGAACTGAAACTTCGATTTCCTGACCTTTAATTTCTTCTTCTAAACCCGTGAAATTGACTTGCATGAAATGATTTGAATCCATTATGAATGGCGGAGTAGACTTGATGGGACGAAAATGGCACTCCTAATTCTACTCCTATCACTTATAACCATATAACCATATAACTTATGACCTTTATGACCTTACGAATCACATCTTCCCTACTTCAGCAATGGGAACAATTTGAGTCGCAGTTCTAAGGAGATTGAGATCTGGGGAGACATCATCATCTTTCAAGTGTGAATGAACTGACTGACATCCCGCAGGGAAAACAAAATGGAGTCAGGAAAGGACAAACGCATTGTGTCAGGTCAAACTTAAGCAAGCGCTAACTGCAACATAAATCGTGAGGCCCGCGCGGGCACAGGGCATGTCTCACTCAATCACAGC